>NC_056726.1:1743615155-1743728752 GCF_019279795.1 Protopterus annectens | reverse complement strand
CCTGTTAGAAATCCATTCATCCACAACCCCTTTATCCCATTTTTGCATATGTGACATGTAAAGAAAAGAGTGGGAGGTCAGTCGGACCCAGTACAAGATCTTAAGTACTAGCATCTGAAATATCACACTAGGGGCAGTAACACTTAGCTCAATTAACCCCCACCCAATACAGGTGCAGCCAAGAACTGAAACTTCCTAATCCGGCATGCAAGCGGAAAATATGTTACATCTTAACAACCGAGTACCTGTCCCACGCCCCAGTACAAACAGTATTTGACAGAACTTTCAAAATGCAAGGGAATGTTAAGATCATCATTTCTGAACGAGCAGTAAAGTGATGTTATTGACTTAAACGATCTTATGGGGTAAATCAAAACTTACAATTTTTTAATAGCAAAGATAACTGCTTAAATTTTTTTTGGATTTTTTAAATCAGATTTACCACCATGTGCAAAGGCTGCTAGCTCTTGACTTTATCTCCATGGATCATCCATAATTAGGTTTAGGAACATAGAAAATAAATAACTGGAGAAAAATGCACTATATTGACACTTCATCAATACTGGTACTTACATCTGCAGCAGCCTAGCAGTGCAATTAGTGCCGCCTGTGTTCTTTTCTCCCCTTTAAGTACGGCTTAAGTCATCAAAGTGGGTGGTCCCATCAGCTGATGTCACTGTGATGTCACAAAATAGGTGGGGCATGGGCGGGGGGGAGGGGTGGGAATGGGTGGAGTTATGTGTGATGCGAGGGGCGTGACTTTAGTCCAGTTTTAGCCGCAAAGAAACCTGGCAACCCTAATCATCAGTCGCTAGTAGCAAAAGACATAGGAGTTTAGTAATCATATAAGGAGAGTGAAGAGGTTAGGTTATAGAGCAGGAACATAGCCAGGAAGAGTTGAGATGATTTTTCAGCATTTGTTTGAAGGTGATGGTGCTGCCTGTGTTTCCTATAGAAGGTGGAAGTGAATTCCATAGTTTGGCGACGGTGAAGGCATAGAGGAGTTGACCAGCAGGTAAGGCTAGCAATTTGACTTTAGCATGATCGGGCAAATTTTGTTTCTTTAACCAGGCATGCCTTCTAATCACAGATCCAGTAACTGCGGCCCTGCAGGAGGCCTCTAAGGAATCAAAACCACATTGCAAAGTATGCTTTCCAACTTGTTCAGCTGCATGCAATAATTCCTGCAATTCTTTATTTTCTGCATATTCTGAAATCTGCTTTCCAACTTGTTCAGCTGCATGCAATAATTCCTGCAATTCTTTATTTTCTGCATATTCTGAAATCAACATCATTTTCTGTTTCAGCAATCCCATAACATGTTGTTGGTACTTTAGCATATGAAATTGACAGTTTAAGGCCCTGATTGCCAAGGTTGCAGATGTAAAAACCTTTTTTCCCCATCTGTCTAGTGCCCTTGAATCTCTGTCAGAGGGGAGTAAGATTTTTTGCTGTGGAGGCCTTAACTCCCTTTGGACCCTGTGAAATAGTTTCAGGATCAGCAGCAGGGTTTCTAAATAAAAATTTATGTGAGTCAGGGACGCTGTAATATCTGTCAGGCTTACTGGGAGCCAGAGGTAAGGAGTCAGGGGTCAAGCTTGACTCCGAAAACACATCTTCCACAATGTCTAAAACAGGGGGAATGGCTAAAGGCTTGTGCTGAGGGAGAAGAAGGAAATCCCTGAGCCGCTTTTTTGATTCTGAGAAGTCTTGACTCTCCCAGTGAAAATGCTCCCTCAAAGTATGCAAGGTTTCTCCAAATGAATAATCCTCAGGAGGAGATGCAGATGGAATAGACTCCTCAGCATCAGAATCCTCATAGGGAGGTATAGATAATTCCTGATCAGAAGAGGAATCAGAAGAAATAGAAACCTGATCTGAAGATTCATAATCAGTGTCTTGCCTAGGCCTCTTATCTGGAGGGGGATGGGTACCCCTGATCAAGGTAATAAGGTCTTCAGCCATTTTGATCATCTGCTTTTTAGGCATAGAGGCCTGTGCACGTGGCTCATGCATTGGTTTTTTAGTTTTAGAAGTTGCTTTTGTCTTTGGTTTTGCAGCTGTCATCGGTTTGATAAACAAATGTTGAGGTCTGAATACACCCTCAGAAGCCGGTGCCTGCTCAGCGGCTCCAGACCCATCTGAGGGAGATACATCCATCAATCCAATACCTTGAGTATCTTGCAGCATGCCGGACTCCACATGGGTGTCGGTAGAGGCCTGCGAAGGTAGCGGGTATCAGGGGCTGCGAAAGTGCCTCACTGAGTACCGGCAAACCGGCGACTGGCTTAGGGGAAGCTTCTTTTTCGGTTTTGGATCTCGACTGCCTTTCTCTGTCCTTTTCTTTGCGTTTTTTATGTACTCCGGTAGTCGGATTGCTATCCAATGACATTTCTGGGTAGTTAAATCTGTTTCCAAAATACTTTAATGCGAAAATATACCGACGCTTAATAGTGCGTTGGTTAAATCTAGCAAAAAAATGACAGCCAGGCATGTTGTGATCAGGGCCTAGGCAAGGAATACAGTATAAATGGAAATCCTTATGAGGTATTTGCTTCCCACAAGTAATGCAATTATTAACTTTTTCTGACATCGGTAAAAAGCAAGAAAAAAGTTTCCCCAATGGGGTACTTAGCTTTAGTGAAGACTTTGGCCTGAAACTCAAACTCGAATATTTCGGTAGTTGGCCGACCGGCACTTGTGAAATGCTTCTGCTTCGGGCACCATGCGGCAAGAAAGACTAAAGAAAATGGTGTCGGCTGCATGTTTTATACCCCTGACGACCTGACGTCATGGAAGAGAAGAGCTGATCCTTGGACATGCCTGAATAAAAAATTATTTTCCTCTAGACAAGTGAGGAAAGTGAGTACAATAGCTGTTTTTCTCTAAGCAAGTGAGGAAAGTAAGTACAAAAACTGATTTCCTCTAGGTAATGCGGAAGGTTGAGTACTGTAGTAATTTGTAGCTTATTTAGTGCTTACAACACATTCTGAACAAGTGCTGAGCACAAATAAGCAAATTCACGTGCTAAAACTAAGAATCTGTATCTGAACTAGACTAGTTACAGGAAAGGAAGGAAACAAGTGTAATTTTTTTTTTGTTACAGTTAAGCAGAACACAGGGATAGTCTAGCAAATATATATATATATATATATTTTTTTGGTAAAGGAAAGGGAGAGAGAAGCAGCAGAAGATAATTCAAGGTTAGGAAACTAAGTGGGTTGGCCAGGCTTTCACAAATGTTCTCTCTGTATTAGGTAAAATGAGCTAATGCACTAGACTGGGAGGAGTGTCCCAGATCAAATTTACAGTAGGAGCAGGCAACTGTAAAGACACCACGTATAACTCCAAAGACACCAACACGGGGGGAGGATGGGGAACAATACTGAAGTTAGTAGCCTACACTCTTTTAGAAAGTAAACACTACAGAAATGTTTATCACAGCAGAAAGTACAGTTTTGTACCTACCATAAATGTAGATGTTCGAAGATCCACATTGCTGCAGTCCTAACACTTGGGGTAGTCCGCTGTCCCAGTCGGCCCGAATACCAAAGTATAAGGCTGACGTCGGTCAAGGCGCACTAGTCTGACGTCAGGACGTCAGGGTACAAATGCGCATGACCGACGTCATATCCTCAGTCTTTTCCTGCCCCAGATGTCAGAAGACCCTAAAAAGATAAGGCCAAAACCAAAAAACAACAACACACCAAACACCCCTGTACCAAATATATATACAATATATACAAATTTACAAAGGTACAACCCCACCCACACAACCACCCCTAAACACAGAGGGGAAGGAGGGAGGGTAAATTGGACTGCAGCAATGTGGATCTTCGAACATCTACATTTATGGTAGGTACAAAACTGTACTATGTTCTTCATCTCACATTGCTGCAGTCCTAACACTTGGGTAGAATCCCAAAGCAGAGGTAAAGGAGGATGGCAAATCATAAAGAAGCAGGAGCTGCCAACATGCCCTGTAAAATAGCAGTGGCAAAACCAGCCCTAGATTTAGAGTAGAGAGGAAGGTGGTAATGCCTAGAGAAAGTATGCACTGAACTCCAAGTAGCTGCCTCCAAAATATCCTTAGTTGCCACCCCCCTTAGGAATGCTGTTGAAGTGGCAGTAGCCCTAGTGGAATGAGGCCTAATCCCAGCTGGAATCTCCTTGCCATGATGGGAATAACAGAAAGCAATGCAAAACCCAATCCACTTAGAAATAGTTTGTTTTGACACAGGCTTGCCCTGAGAACTCAAAGCAAAAGAAACAAACAACTGCTGAGACTGCCTAAAATCCTTAGTCCTGCTTAAATAATAACGCAACTGTCTGTGTACATCTAAAGTGTGCAAAATCTTTTCCCCCTTATTTTGGGGATTTGCATAAAAAGTAGGCAAATGAATAGTTTAGTTTAAAGCCACACTAGAAACCACTTTAGGCATAAAGGAAGGATTAGTACGTAAAGATACCCTATCCTTATGGAAAATCAAGAAAGGCTCAACCGCCATAAGGGCCTGCAATTCAGAAACCCTTCTTGCAGAGGTAATGGCCAACAAAAAAGCAGTCTTCCATGACAAATATTTCAATTCAGCAGTAGCTGCAGGCTCAAAAGGTTGTAGAGTGAGTTTCTCCAACACAAAATTGAGGTCCCAAGCAGGAGTAGGAGCTCTACGTGGGGGTCTTATATTCTTTGCCCCTCTAAGAAATTGCTTGAACAAAGGATGAGAAAACAATGGTGGGTCACAATCATAGTGAGCTGAAATTGCTGCAGCATGAATCTTAATGGAAGAGAAAGACAAACCTTTGTCCAATAACTCAGTAAGATACTGAAGAGCCACACTCAAATTAGGCTCAGAAATATCCAAATCCTTTGCTGCACTCCAAAATAAAAATCTCTTCCATTTTTCTGCGTACACTTTTCTTGTACTAGGTCTTCTGGCTTCCATAATCACATTCAAAACTTGTTGAGGAAGTTGAGACCTGCTGTGGTTCAAAACAGAATATGCCAGGCTGTTAGATGAAGAGAGTGAAGCTTAATATTGAGTAGATGACCGTCCTTCTGAGACAATAGGTGTGGAGTCAAAGGTAAGGGCCATGGAGGCTTCCTTACCAGACTCCTCAGTAATGGGTACCAGTGCTGCCGAGGCCAATCTGGAGCTATCAAAATCATCCTTGGCTTGTCTTGTCTGACCTTTAGGAGTACCTTTGGGAGGAGAGGCAGAGGTGGAAAGGCATACACATGAAGATTTCTCCAACTGAAAGAAAGAGCATCCACTTTCCAAGCTGTGTGATGAAACCTTTTCGTGCAAAACTTTGGCAGCTGGTGGTTTAGTGGAGAAGCGAACAGATCTATGTCTGGAGTTCCCCATGACACTGTCAATTTCTGAAACACATGAAGATCCAGTTTCCACTCGTGGGGATCCATGATTTGCCTGCTTAACACATCTGCTAAGGAGTTCTGTGCTCCCGGCAGAAACCTTGCTTGAAGATTCAGTTGCAAGCTTAGCGCAGTCTCCCACAAAATCATTGCTTGCCTGCATAGAGGATAAGAATGTGTTCCCCCTTGTTTGTTGATGTACCACATGACAGTTGTGTTGTCTGTTAGAATCAACACCTGCCCTGGAAGAAGTAAATCCTTGAAAGCCATTAATGCAAACTGGACTGCTAACATCTCCTTCATGTTGATATGTAGATGCTGCAGTCTGGCAGGCCACTTGTCTTGTATCCACTTTCCATTCAGATGAGCTCCCCAAGCTGTGTCTGAGGCATCTGTCGTTAGAATCTGACTTGCCTCTGGCCGGGTCACAGAGAGTCCCTTGTTAAGGTGACATTCCTGAGCCCACCACAAAAATTCCTTTTGAATGCAAGGTATTATTGGAATGACAGTGTCCAAATCCTGGCAGTGCTGTGTCCATACATTTTTGAGATACCATTGCAGCTTCCTCATATGCAGTTTGGCATTGGGAAGCACCAGAATACAAGATGCCATGAACCTTGAGGCTTGAAGGACTGTCCTTGCAGTCAGCCCGGACTGATGAGATAGTTGATGGAAGTAAAGAGAAAGATTCTTTTGTTTGTCCGGGGTTAAAAAGGCCATCTGGGTTGCTGTATTCAGTCTCACACCCAGAAAGCACATGTCTTGAGAGGGTACTAGACTGGACTTTATTTCGTTCACAGAATACCCTAGGCATCTTAGCACTGCTATCACATATTCCAAATGCTGAAGAAGCACGTCCCTTTCTTGAGCCAGAATCAGGCAGTCGTCCAAATAAGGATAGATTTGTATTCCTTTTAGCCTGAAGAAAGCTATCACTGGAGCCAGAACTTTTGTGAATACTCTGGGCGCAGTAGATAAGCCAAAGGGCAATGCAGAGAACTGATAATGAGAATTCCCAGCTCGAAAACGCAGATACTTCCTGCAAATTAGCCTGATAGGAACATGAAGGTAAGCTTCCTTGAGATCCAAAGTTACCATCCAGTGATCTTTGCCCAGCAGAGGTAAAAGCTGTTGTAACGTCAACATTTTGGACTTGGGAATGTCCAGATAAGTGTTGAGGATAGATAAATCCAAAATTGGTCTCCACGTGTTCCCCTTTTTTGGTACTAGGAACAGGCGTGAATAAAATCCTAGGCCCCTTTCTGGCACAGGAACCGGCTGAATGGCCCCTATTTGCAGTAACAGAGAAATTTGCCTGTGAGCCTCTTTTCTTTGTTGAGGAGGAATGTCTGGCATGCCTTTGAAAGGAGGCAAGGTATGGAAATAAAACCTGTAACCGAGGTGAATGATATCCAATACCCATCTGTCTTGGGTAATTAAACTCCAGTTTTCTCTGAAAAGTGCCAACCTTCCTCCCAAAGGTGCTGCCAGACGAGAAGATTCTGGCAGCTGAAAAGGCAGGTCATTGGGTCTGCTTACGAAAGGACTGACCCCTGCCCTCACCAGAAGACTGAGCAGGTGAACTCCCTGTTCTAGGCCTAAAAGAACCCTGAGCTCTGCCCCTACCACGTCTAGACCTACCCCTAGACTGGGAATCATAAGCAGGATATGTCCACCCCTTAGTAGGCCAATTTCTACTAAACTTCGGAGGCTGAACCTGCAAAAAATCTTTAACAGTCTGCATAGACTTAGCCTTGTCTTCCATTTTCTTTAAAACTGCTTCCACAGGCGAACCAAACAACACATCAGATTGTAAAGGAGCATCTAAAATCCTTGTCTTAACATGCTCAGCTAAATTCTGATCCCTCAGCCAGGCGTGCCTGCGAAGAACCGAACCAGTGGCAGCCACCCTCGAAGAGGCCTGTACAGCATCAAAACCACATTGCAAAGAATGCTTACCCACCTGTTCAGAAACATGAACTAAATCCTGCAACTCTTTACACTCAATACCTTCCGCCAGAGCATCTACCTTAGACTTTAATTGTGAAAGGAGATAATTTTGGTATTTCAACATGTGAAACTGGCAATTCAAAGCCCTCATGGCTAAAGTGGAAGAAGTATACACTTTCTTTCCCCATCTATCCAAAGCCCTTGCCTCTTTATCTGGAGGAACAGGATTTTTAACAACAGAAGCCTTAACACCTTTAGGTCCCTGAGAAACAGTTTCTGGGTCTGCCCTAGGACTCTTAAAAAGATACTTATGAGCTTCAGGCACCCTATAATATCTATCCGGTTTAACTGGAGCAGGAGGCAAAGAATCCGGGTTCAGAGAAGCCTCTGCAAAAACATCTTCCACCACATCCAGAACAGGAGGTATAGCTAAAGGCCTATGCTGGGGTAGAAACAAAAATTCCCTAAGCCTTTTCCTGGAATCAGAGAAATCCTGACCTTCCCATTTAAAATGCTCCCTCATGGAATGAAGAGTCTCTGAAAAAGAAAAATCCTCAGGAGGAGAAGCAGAAGGAGTAGAATCATCTACATCAGAATCAGAGTAAGGAGAATACTCCTGCAAGTCTTCAGCCGAAGACTCAGAAGCATCCGAACACTGCTCAAAACTCCCAAGCTCAGGTTCCACCCTAGGCCTCTTATCAGGAGGGGGCATAGAACCTCTAATCATTGTAATCAAATCTTCTGCCATCTTAAGCATATGCTTCTTAGGCACAGACCCTGAAGAGCTAGGGGTAACACCTGAAACAAAACCTGGCCTGCCCCTGGGAGAAGCCTTGGAAACAGAAGGAGAGGGCCTAACCACCTTAGGAAGGGAAGGAAGAACAGCTACCTGAGAAGCCCCTTCAGCCTGGCCTACCTCCTGAGAGGTCACATCTTGCAGTAATAAAGTCTCTCCCTGGGACTCCAAAGAAACTTCTGGCTGAGCCCCTGGCTCCACCGAGCCCTCTAAAGAACCGGCGTCAGGGACGGACGGTTCTTCCAGCCTAGGCTTTGCTGCTTTGTCCTTGTGCTTTTTAGACGAAGCGGGCGTCGGAGCATCCGACGGCATTTTATAATTACACCGCTTTCCAAAAACTAACCTGGCACAATCTAATCTTTTCTTTATAGTGCGTTTGTTAAATCTAGCACAAGAGCGACAGCCAACAACGTCGTGCTCAGGCCCTAAACAAGGTATACACAAGGTATGGTAATCCCTATGAGGTATCTGTTTCCCACAAGAAATACAGTTATTCACTTTTTCTGACATCCGGTAAAATACTGAGGCAAGAAAAAATCAAAATATTCCCCAACGGGGTACTTAGCCAACTTTGATTCGGTCTGAAACTCCGACTTCGGAAAATCTCAGAACGCCAACCTGCACTTGCAACGCTGCTTCTGCATCGGACCATGCGGCAAAAAAGACTGAGGATATGACGTCGGTCATGCGCATTTGTATCCTGACGTCCTGACGTCAGACTAGTGCGCCTTGACCGACGTCAGCCTTATACTTTGGTATTCGGGCCGACTGGGACAGCGGACTACCCCAAGTGTTAGGACTGCAGCAATGTGAGATGAAGAACATCAGCAGCAGTGAGCCACAAAATGAAAGTTTTTAAACCGATAAAGGAGCAAGGAGACTCTACAGAATGTTTTTAACTGCAAACAAATCAGTTACATGATACACTCCTTGGCAGGAAATCAGAACAAACAAATAGGTGCTTAACTAGTACAGAAAATTTCCCATTAATACATTTCACACAGTGAAACTAGCTATAAAGCTTTACAAACAGTTTGACAGTAAAAAACTTATTTCTCAGGCCCTGTAAGGCAGACAATTTTAGTTTTACTGTACAGATTAGTTAATAGCAATAAAATACAGTAAAAAGTATGCAGCAGGCAATAAAAAGTGCTATATATATATAAATTACTAGAAGCAATAACCAGTAAAAATAAGCCAAAAAAAAAGGATACTTATTGTTATATATCTCAGATCAGAGTTGTAGTCAATGCCCCTCCTCCACTCGGCTCAGTGTGTATAGACCCACTGTTAATATAAGCTGTTGGTCTCATCGTAATTTACATTGAGAAATAATACAATCAAGAGTTCAAAAACAATTGCAGAATTAAGCAGTAAAGATTGGCAGTAGATTGCTAAACATTTTACTGTATCAGGACATAGAGTAGCCTGTGCTATACCACATAATGAATATTGTACCACACTGTGAACTCTAGTTACACATACTATGTTCATGGCCGGCCTTAGGCACAGGCCAACTAGGCAGCCGCCTAGGGTGCCGCTCTACTAGGGGCGCTTTTCCAGTATTTATTTGGTCTAGGTAGAATAGGATGAGGGCACCAGATGGTGTGGTGGGGGGCGCCGTGGAGCTCTTTTGCCTAGGGCACCAGTTGACCTAAGGCTGCTCCTGACTATGTTACATTGATCATAACTCTCAACCTTGTAGTACAAGATGTCTAGGCAAAGCCAAAATTAATGGGGAACAAAGGCCAAAACTAGGGATAAATTTTAAACATTGCTTGTACAAGTTTAGAAAGTTGTTGGAATAAAAGGTTTTGTGTTACCATGCATTTTCTGAAGGGTATGAAGGCTGAAACCGAAATGGCTGTCATTATTTTATTAATTCAGTCCTCACTGATTTGTCGGAAAACTTTTAGTTATGTACTTACCATAACTTCGGATGTATGGGATCCATCTCGCCTACATTCACAACATATGGGTTCGGAGCCGATCCATCGGCTCCGACTTGGCAACTAATACACTAGCACGAAGTCTCTCATTGGCTGGGCTACTCCCTATCCCAGGATGCACTACACCTGCTTCCCCAGATCTTGTTTGTTCGCTTTCATACACCCATGCAAACACAGGAAAACTAGTAGTCACTATAACCAACTAAAGTTCTTCAAGAAAAATCTCCAAGAAAAAGAGACTACAGCTCCTCTAAATCCGAATGGAAGGGGGAAGGAGGGTGGGTACTTATGAATGTAGGCGAGATGGATCCCATACATCCGAAGTTATGGTAAGTACATAACTAAAAGATGTAATGGGATCCTATCTCGCCTACATTCACAACATATGGGACAGCGTCCCTAGCACCTACATCCCGGGTGGCTCATTGGAACATACTCCTGAGAACTGTGGAACCAAAGGAAGCTCTGCCTCGAGAAACCACATCCAATTTGTAATGAGAAATGAAAGTGTGCGGAGAAGTCCAGGTTGCCGCAGCACAAATGTCATCTATTGATAACTTGGAGTGAAAAGCTACGTAAGTAGCCATTGCCCTGGTAGAATGAGCCTTGACTGGAAAGGGGAGGTCTTTGTTAGCCTGTGAATAAATAAAAATGATACAATCTTTAATCCATTTAGATATGGAGGTTTTTGTTACTGGTTGACCCAATTTGTTCACTGCAAAGGAAACAAACAATTGATTTGATTTCAGCGTTTGAGCGGTTCTATTCAAATAAAAACGCAGTTGTCTATGTACGTCCAATTGATGCAAAGTATATTCTGCGTTGTTAGAGAATTCTGGGAAAAAGACAGGGAGTTCTATAGTTTGTTGCATACAGAAAGAGGAGGCCACTTTTGGTATAAATGCAGGGTTTAATTCCAATGAAACTCTATGCTTGTGAAAAATCAAGTAGGGAGGATCAGAACAAAGAGCTTGAAGTTCTGAAACTCGCCTAGCAGATGTAATGGCTACTAAAAAGGCCGTTTTCCAAGACAGAAATTTTAAATCACAAGTAGCAGCTGGTTCGAAAGGACGGGCAGTTAGGGCAGCAAGAACCATATTCAAATCCCAAGGGGGAACAGGATGAGATAAAGGAGGCCTAAGGAGCCAAGCCCCTTTAAGGAACGCCTTACAAAGTTTGTGAGACATCAATGAAGGTTCAAATGAAGCATGAAAATTAGAGATCGCCGCTAACTGAACCTTAATGGTAGAAACTGAAGAGCCCGACTGAAAAAGGGAGGCCAGAAAATTCAGAACCTCCGATACTGGTGCAGTGAGAGGATCTATACCCCGTTCTTGAGCCCAGAAGGCAAACCTTTTCCATTTACTGGAATAAAGTTTGATGGTGGAAGGTTTATGAGAAGACAGCATGTGGACCACGTCCGGCGAGAGAGCATTGTCTCGGACTAAGGATGGAAGTGGAGTAACCATGCTGCCAACTTCAGGGACCTGAGAGACGGATGAAGCCGTCCTGACTGATGAGTCAACAGGTCTGGCACCGGATCCAGAAACCATGGACCTTCTATCGCATGCCTCTGTAGGAAAGGAAACCAAACTTGACGAGGCCAGTGCGGGGCAATCAAAATCATCTCGCTCTCCATGTAAATGGCCTTCTGTATCACCCTCGGTAGGAGGGGGAACGGAGGGAAGGCGTAGAAGACCGGGGCCAAATGTGAGTCAGAGCGTCCCTGGGAATCTGTCCCTGAGAAGGAAACAGTGTGAAGAACTCTCTGCATTTCGCATTGTGAGGGCTGGCAAACAGGTCGCAGCAAGGAAGACCCCATCTGTCGAAGATTTTCGCCGCTATACCCTGGTTGAGGGACCACTCATGGGGTAAAAGAATGGTCCTGCTTAATCTGTCCACAATCACATTGGACTTCCCCGGTATGTGCGTTGCCATCAGAAAGCGGTTGGTAGCTACCGCCCAGTGCCAAAGTCTCATGGCTTCTCTGCATAGTGGGTAAGACCTGGTTCCACCTTGCTTGTTTATGTACCACACCACCGACATGTTGTCGGATAGGATAGTAATCAGGCCCTGTGGGAGAGCTTGATGGAGAGCTTGGAGTACCAATAGTACCGCTCTCATCTCCAGGACATTGATATGCAAATGCGTTTCCTGGATCTGCCATGTGCCTTGGACCGACCTGTCCAGGTAATGACCCCCCCCCACCCTACCTGGGAGGCGTCCGTAGTCACAGTGGCAACGGGACGTTGAGGAATAAAGGGTCGCCCCTGGTCGAGATTTGACTGGAGAAGCCACCAATGCAGATCTCGACAGCAACTTTCCGTGATTATGATTAAGTGGTTCAAGGGAAGTTCCTGATAAGACCATTGAACCGACAGTAGCCATTGTAGAATTCGCATGTGAAGTCTGGCCAAGGGAACTAGAAGTATGGTCGACGCCATCGAGCCCAACAGTTGTAGGATCCGATGGGCCGGGGCTCTTTGTAAGTGGAGGCAGGATTTGACTTGATCTTGTAAGATCTGAATTCTTGCTGCCGGTAAAAAGGCGCGCATTCTTTTTGTGTCTAAGTCTGCGCCTATGAAAGTAATACGCTGAGAAGGCTGACAAAAATTTATTGGGCCTCGCAGGCACCGGTTCCACAGAATCAGGGTGTTCCCACGCCCTTCGAGAGACCAAATCAAGGAGTTCATCGAAGGGCTGAGACACCCAGGAGGCGGAAGGCTGGGCCCCAAAGGCCTTGAGGAAGACTGACGCCTCAGCTGAAGGGGTTTTGGCTTGCCAGTCACCTCTCTGTCTCAGAATCTCCAAGATATCCGAGAAGGAGACATCATCCGAAGATGATTTGGGGGACCCTTCTGCGTCATCGAGGTCAGTATCCGATGTAACAGACTCATCTTGGGAGTCTACGTGCTTCCTCTTACACAATTTCTTCCGTGGGGGTTCATCCGAAGCGGTTTTGGACGGACCACCCGGAAGAAGGGAACCCCCGATGGGGGTATCCTCAGGCCCTGGGGCCCCGCTGCCGGGGTGCAACACAACAGAGGCACCAGTCTCCAAATCTAGGGACGGTGAGGTAGAATCTTGCTGAACCGGCAAAGGCATGGCCAGCGCGCTCCTCATGGCCTCAAAGGCCGGACCTCCAGAATCCAAGGAGGTCACTGGTCTAGAGGCCACGATGGCACTGGGAATTCCAGCAGCCGATGCTCTGAGAGGAAGACTAGGCACCGAAGCACCCAGTCCCAAAGTGTTCCCCTCGGGCCCGGCTGAAGAGGTCGCAGTACCAAACCCTGAACCGGAGGACAGGGTAGGAAGCACAGTCGGAACCGAGAGATCTCGAAGGGGTCTCTGCTCCGACCGTATGGCTCCGCTTTGCTCCACCACCACCGGCTCCAACGGCTCCGAAGAGGTTGGAGGAGGAATCAACTGTGTTGGAGGAGGGATAGGCTCCGAAGCAAACTGTGCTGGAGCCGAGACCATTTTAGTAAACACTGGAGATTGGAATAGCCTCTGTAAAACCCTATCCAGGTCCGAATCTGAAAGTCTCGAGGATTTAGAGGAGGTAGACAATCGAGAAGACTTTCCTCTCGGCTCCGATGGAGAAGGGGACCGGCTCTGAAACGGCTCCAATGCTATCGGCGCCGACTTCACCACCGCATGGACCACCATCGGCACCGAAGGAGCCTTCTTCGGAGCCGAGGGGGAAGAGTCTGAGCTGCACACTTCCACTGGCTCCGAAGCCATTGGAACCGATGGAGGTGATTCACCTCTCGATACTCCAACTTGCGGCTCCGAAGACAATGGAGCCGAGGTAGGAGGTATCGAGGCAGACTCTTCGACCCTCGGCCCCGAAGTCAGTGGAGCCGAGGAAGAAGAGGTCAATTTTGTCTTTTTAGAAGTCGGCTCCGACGGACTTGTCGGAGCCGACGATCTTTTCTTTTTGGAAGCAACAGGAAGATCTAAGGCTTCCTCAAAAGAAGGCTTAATAAGCCCTTTCAATATTAATTTGTTTTTGCGTTCTTGAAGAACTCTAGATGAGAACGCATGACAGACGCTACAAGTCTCTTGCAGATGTTTCGGCCCCAAACAATAAACACAAACTGAATGACTGTCTGTAATGGACATTTTATATTTGCAGCGAGTGCATTTTTTAAAACCTGATTTTTGTTCCTTAGACATGATACAGGCCACAAACAGTACTAACTCTAAGGAAAAACTACTCTACCACAACAAGTATAGCACTATACACAAAAAGCGCCAACTGAAAGGCGCGAGACACACTGGCGCGAGTACTAGTGAAAGTTTACCTCACAACAATTTAAACAAGTTAAACGGACCAAAGCCCTCTAATTTAAATGTGCTTTGCCCGAAAAACAACTAACCAAAAGTTAATAAAAAAACAATTAGCACTCAGATAGGGCAAAGGCCCTCTAACTTAAACGGGCCTTGCCTGACTGAACAAATAAATTTCTGGAAACAAGCACTCAATGGAAACAAGTACTCAACAAAAAAATACAATTAGAAATAGCAAGAAATAGCTGTTAAAACAGCTGTTTGGTTAATATGGACAAAAAATCCCTTAAGTCAAGGACCAATAAGGTAAAATTAACCACTTAGCTCCAGCCAAGTCGAGACCACGTCCAGCTTGTTAAGCGGCAAACGAGATCTGGGGAAGCAGGTGTAGTGCATCCTGGGATAGGGAGTAGCCCAGCCAATGAGAGACTTCGTGCTAGTGTATTAGTTGCCGAGTCGGAGCCGATGGATCGGCTCCGAACCCATATGTTGTGAATGTAGGCGAGATAGGATCCCATTACATCCAAATGTTTTATCAGGAACTTATAAACAAAGACAATGGCAACCTTCTAACACTGGACCCCACCCAGTTTGGTTTCATGAAGGGTCGATCTTCTCTCATCAACCTTATTGACTTCTCCGAATCAGTCTCCAGAGCCATGGACGAGGGTAAGATGGTCCACGCAGCCTACCTGGACCTTGCCAAGGCCTTTGACACCATCCCCCCACTCTGGAATCATTGATAAACTTACTAAGCTGGGCATTAATCCCTACGTCACTCAACAGGTTGCAAACTGGCTTATTGACAGAACCCAGACTGTAAAAGTAGTCGACTCCAATTCCAGCTCCAGACAAGTGGAATACCACAGGGTTCAGTCCTGGGACCTCTCTTGTTTGGCATCTACTTCTTCAAAGTACAGACCAACACCAAGGTACTCTGGCCAACAAAGTTCAGAGATGACTGCAAACTGGGAGCCATTATTGAATCCCCAAGTGATGTGGATATTCTGCAAAAGGGCCTTACAGAGACAAATGCTTGGTGCCAGAGCCATGGGCTCAAGCTCAATGCCAAGAAATGTATAGTTATCCCCTTTGGGAAAAAACATATACCCATGAATTACCACATAAGTGGCAGTACACTAAACACCAAAAGTGTGATAAGGGACTTAGGGACACAGGTGGACAGTGGTCACATCTTCGATCACCACATTGCCACAACAGTCAGTAAATCCTTCTATGTGGCACATCTCATCACTAAGGGCTTTTCATCCATAACAAAAGGAGGTCATTGTCTCACTGTACTCATCCCTCATTAGACCCATTATAGAGTATAATGCCCCATTCGGTATGTACCTCACAAGACACCCCCAACAGTTGGAAAGGCTGCAGAAATACCTCACTAAAAGAATCACAGGCCTAAAGCAGATGCCTTATGCTGACCGTCTAAAAAACTCCAGCTATACTCTGTCACATATCGTCTACTTAGAGGCTATCTCTGCTTAACATACAAGGCCATGTCAAACTCAGAGCTGTTGGACATGCTACACTTAAAGAAATCCCAGTCCCTCAGAGCCACGTGCTCCAGGGATCTAAACCTGGTCATCACAATGAACAAAACATGCTGGAAGGATAGGTTCCTGTCCCAGAGATTGCCCATACATGTCAAACAGAGCACCTCTTTGGCCCTCTTCAAAAGGAACCTTGACAGCTTGATGGGAGATAGGAAATTCACCCTGGGGATCAAGTCAGTCGCCCTGCTACACAGGGGACCAGGGAAGTAAATGTCCTGGGCAGAAATAGCCAGGGAACTGTTATGGCTAGACTTGTATAGACCCTAGGGCCATTAACCTAGTATCAACCTATAAACCTAGGAACAGCTGTAAAATATGAGACAAAATTCTGCGAAAATCTGAACAGTTGGGAGCTGTCATTGATGTACTGTATGTTCAACAAAACTGAAAATGTAAATTCACATAACTTCACATTGAAAGACTAGTAAACATGTACCATTTTACACTGAGATATATAAATCTGGAAGGGGAGGCAGTAGGAGAATGACTTCTGGATGAAACAGGTGAGAAGGGAAAGTATAGCTGGGTGTGGTGAGGTTGGGAGGAGTGAGAAAGTTGAAGGCTTGGTAAGCAAAGATTCAGGGTAATGAATTATACAAGTAGAGGAGGAAAAAGACAGAAAGGGGAGATGTATGAAAAGGACCTTTAGAGGGGATGGCAGTAAATTGTTTGTTGTCTGGGGTAGTCCAGACACCACTACATTTCTACCACTACATGCATAGTCTGTAAGAAAACAAAGTACTCTAAATATCTTTGAGGTGCATATGCAGAATCAGATGGAGTTTCCTATCTGCCAATTCTGCTCATACTGAGCATTCTTGGTACAAACGAGATATGCCATGGAAAGCCAGGTTGGTTTTGCAAGTAATGCTGCCATAGGAGAGGAAGTATTGCTCTTAGACCACCACCATAGTAGAGCCCATAGTTCTTTGTGGAGAAATGGCATATCTTATCCCACAGAAAGGTTGGTATTTGCTACATTTTGGCATAGTTGGACCTTCCCAGTAAATACATTTTAGTAAATAATAGAGAAGGTGGCAACACCAGTCAGACAGGGCATTTTGATGTAGCGCGCGTATACAATCACAGTATTTACAGAGTCTGTGCATCTGCCATAGAAGCTAAGACCACCTGAATCAATGTGAATGACTAAAAAATATTTTTGACAAGTGCAAGTGTATACCATGTTTTCTCTTTTGTGAGTCCACCACTGAAGTGGATGTCCATTATGTGATAAAGGCTGGTAAAATGATAGGGTATACAGAGCAGGCATTATGAAAAGAAACTAAGAAGTTGTCTTTCTGTACAGACATTTATTCAAGCTACACGGGGTAATCTCTATGTCTTCCCTCTCATTACTTCATGAATATACAGTGGATTGTTCTTCCTTACTAGAAGTGCACAATCAGCATAAAAGCATGCATCCACAGACCCCAGGATTATAAACCTCTATAATTGTTGCAAAGCTATGACTACAGTACTACCATAAAGAAAAAATACATGCTGTTTTATGGTGCAGGGTACTGTCACCAGGAATAACACAAATGCTATCATTCCTAAACAGTGATGGGTGTGTGTAGCAGCCTAATCAAAGAAATGCCACTTGCAGAAGCAGTGTCACCTGTGAAAGAGGTATTGGACTGAAATGGGGTAGCAAGTATGAGAGGTTGGTTTTAAAAATGCTGGCTCTGCATGAACTTGACCATAGTGGCAGCTTTGGAAATGAACCGATCTGCAAGGCCATTTATTCATTATCTATCGTCAAAGTATGTTGTTTTGTATTGTTTTACTGTACTTACAGTTTCATTACATTAGCAGCCATACTCTAGTTATACTTTCACTGCATAGGAAACCTTATAGCTTTATTGTTTAGTTTATATGTTAGTCCCAGGTTAGCTTATGTTTGAGTAAAACATTAAGTATTTTCCAGTATCATTGTATCTGCCCCATCATTGCCACCGGCACGTATACTTTGTGCACTTGGTGTGTTGTACCAGTTTTCTTTGACTGTGACCATGATTTTATATCACAGATTTCCATGTTCCAACATTCGGCTTCATGCTTGTTCTGTCTGTGCTGCATTCTACTTGAAGATCTTAGGATCATCTGAAGAAATACAGCAGAATCTCTCTACACAGTCATTGATGCTAACATAGAAATGGACCAGTACTTGATTATATATCACCGCTAGTTGATAGTAAACAGGGTCTGGCCCCATATCTCTGATATACAGAGACAGTCAGTAACACCCAAACTAACATATCCTTCACATAATCTCTAAAAACTTCCCAGCTAACATACCTCTCCTAATAAATGTCTATGACACATAGGGACACAATTGGGTTGTGTTGTATGACTAGGCTTGGGTTGCATAACTAGGCTTATTAAGGCCATGGTAGTCGTTAGCCTATATACTTGTGAACCTTTGTTAACATGAGGCTGAACTCCCATAATAAGCCAGTTGTAAGTCCAATGCTAACCCCCATTTTTATTATCTTTGGATTTATGTTATTCTTTTTAGGCCTGATAGGGCTGCCAGGACATCATCATTTGAGAAATTCTCAGCTCCCAATATTTATTTATTTATTTATTTTACATCTGTTGACCAGGCAAGTCAAACTGGATATATGTCCATTTTCAGTAGAGGCCCGGGAAGAAAAGCTCCAAGCATCAACAGTGACAAAGAATACAATATATAGTAATAGTCAAGTGAATTACAGTATATTGGCTACATTGGTCAGAACAAAAGTTTTACAGAGTAATTTAGTAGGGTTAAGCTAAGATCAAATACAGAGAGCAAAAATCATGAATTACATTTTTTTTCCTCCAGTACTATGAAGGAAATTATTAATTACAGATAGGCGACATAAAACAGTAGAGTAGAGAAGTATAGAGAGAGCAGGAAGGTGAAAGAGATATCAGTCAGGGTTAGAGCAGGGACAAAGCCAGTGAGCTGTTTGACATTCTTTAAGATGTTTTTTTAAAAAGAATATTGGAAGCAAGGGAGGAAAGTTCAGTAGGAAGCTGGTTCCAGGTTTTACCTACTGAGTTGGTGAAAAGTGAGTCCCCAGCTTTGTTATTTGATTTAATAGTGGAAACTAGAAGCTTATTAGCTGAGCGTAGTGTTGCAAGATTTTTGTAGGGTGAAATCAGGTTAGCGAGGATAGGGGTATTATTAGAGTGGTGAAGGATCTTTTGAGTGATAATTTGTTGACAAAGTAGTTGGTTCTGCAGTTCTAGCCATCCCAGCTGTTTTAGGTTGAGACAGTGGTGAGTTCTAAAGGTGGTGCCAGTGGCAAATCTGGCTATGTTATTGTAAGTAGTGGAAAGTTTGGTGAGGTTGTTTTTTGTTAGATTGTATACCGCGGTGGTGGTGCTGCGGTGGTGTTGTCACCTCACAGTAAGACGCTGTCCAGTTCGATTCTCGGCTAGAGCATCTTCTGCATGGAGACATGCGTGAATGGGCGTACCTTTGTTGAAGGTTGTGCGTCAGGCCTGGCAAGCCGGTACGTAAAAATCAACTGCCAATCATTAGCGGACCAGAGTTCCGCTGTGGCAACCCCTAACCGGGAAAAGCCTAAAGACAAAGCAAAGCAAGGTATATATTGCAGAAGCATAGAACAGGGTAGAGATAAGGTGGGTCTGGGCAATAGTTATTCTGGCTGAAGGGGAAAGGAAGGGTTTGATTCTGTAAAGGGTGCCTAGTTTTTTGTTGACAGACTTTATTGTAGAATTAATGTGGTCATCAAAACTAAGGTTATTATCAATTGTTACTCCCAGTAGATGGGTTGAAGTGTCTGGGGATATGTTAGTTGCATTGTTAGAGGTGGTGCTGTGGTAGCGTTGTCACCTCACAGTTAGACGTTGCCCGTTCGATTCTCAGAGCATCTTCTGTGTAGTGACATGCATGAATGGGCGTTCTTTCATTGAAGGTTGTGCGTTAGGCCGGCAAGCCAGCACATAAAAATCTACTGCCTATCATTAGCGGACCGGAGTTCCACTGTGGTGACCCCTAACCGGGAAAAGCCGAAAGACAAGACACAACACAACATTGTTAGAGGTTATTGTGAAGTGCAGTTGAGGTGACTTATGAGTAGCAACAAAGCAATAATTTAGTTTTTTTGGGGTTCAGGATGAGGCAGTGTTGCATGAACCAATTTTCAACACTATTAAATACTGTTTGGGTGAGGGACTGGAGAGAGGTTATGGACTTGGCTGAACAAATTAAAGTAGAGTCATCTGCATATTGTATGCAAGTGGCCTGAGGAATTTTGGTATGTAGGTCATTAATAAACAATGAGAAGAGTAGAGGTCCTAAAATAGAGCCTTGGGGTACTCCAGTGTTCACAGGGAGGGATTTAGAAAGATTATCCCACAGTACTGCTTGCTGTCTGTTTTCCAGATAGGATTTAAACCATTGTAATGCTTGTGGGTCAAGAGATTGGGCTTTTAGAATGTCTATAAGCATATTATGGTTGACCATATCAAAGGCTTTTGAAAGGTCAATAAATAGTGCAGAGGAAAAAGCGTTATTGTTACGATTTTTGTTTATGGAGTCAGAAAAGTATAGTAGGGCAGTTGTTGTGCTATGGAATGGCCTAAAGCCATGTTGGCAGTTGGCAAGTAGATTATTTTGGAGAAGGTGGTCAAGTAGTTGTCTGTGTATGCATTTTTCCATTATCTTAGCTATAGGAGACAGTAAGGCGATAGGCCGAAAGTTGGAGAGTTCAGTAGATGACCCACCCTTATGTAGAGGGATGATGTGGGATACTTTCCAAATGGAGGGGATTTTGCTTTCTAAAATTGTACTATTTATAAGGATGGAGATGGGATAGGCAATAGCTTTCGCTGCAACTTGCAGATATTCAGCAGGAAGACAGTCAGCAGAAGGGGTGCATGGTTTTAGTTTTTGAAGGAGTTTGTAAATGAGGGATGTAGGTGCTTATGCTTATATGGTGCAGTTAACTACTTGACCAAAGTCCATGTAGCATATGCCAACTATCTCTTGGAGTCATCTGACCAAAGAATGTTGTCATTTTATCCAAACTGTCCTACATGAGGAATTCCTTTGCATCTCTGAAAAAAAATCTCTCACTTATACATGGCAATCAGTACATGAAAACTAACACAACCATAAAACAGAAGCAGTAGTAGCTGTGGTTACTTTTGGCAATGAAGGGCACAGGCAGCATAGTAGTAGAATCTTATAACTTGGTTTCCTTACCCACAAATGGTGCAACCCTGAAGGATATTGATATTAGCTAGAGGGATTTGTGAGGTGCAGCCACCCACAACAGGTAAGACAAACTTTATGGAATCATTTGAGTAACAGGGGAGTTATTTATAAAGGCAAAGTATGTTAAGGAGTTGGCACTTGAGCAGTATAAATAACTAGTACTAAAGAACATTAACATAGAGGTAAAAGACTACCCTTCCCCCACACTATTTTAAGATTCCCCTTCCAAGGCTGCATAGTTTTTGGGACAAGCACTTATTACTATAAACTCTGTAATTCACTTGGTACAAAGTTGTATGAGTTCAGACTAGTGGGCTTATTCAAGTAGAAGACCTGGGTGGAACAGTCCCGACATGGGTGCAGCAGAACTGGCAAGGTGCATTACTGTTCTTTCTTTGTTTTTGTCAGGTTATTATTTCACATTTATTTTTTTTATATCACTTTTCAACAGCTTGCAGGTACCCTTTGTTTATGTTTGTTATGTTGTTTTTCAATGACATGTGAATTGGGATTATAAAACAGCCTTTTATAAGTTTATTTGCAAACCATGATTCCTTTTGGTATGGTGTTTGTTAGACAGGAGGAATACATTTCATCCACTTTCTGAAACTTTGTAGTGATGGCACAGTGAGCTTTTAGGTTGCATATGATTTGTAATGCAATGTGGTAAGCTGCATAAACAAGCAGAAAAGAAAAAAAATACTGTCTGTGTATATTAAAACAGCTTTGGGAGAGTTCAGATTTTGCAGCATTCTTGAATAAGCTCACTAAAATTTTTTCTGGGTGGTACCCATGCTGAACGGTTTTACAGATGGGTCTGTATCAGAAAAACAAAAGTTTTCAGCGAGTGCTCACATGAGCAAAAACGCTGGACATCGAACTCCTTATTGTGGGGGGCTGTGCCCCCTACACCCTAACTATATATTCCAACTCCGAGCTTGCACTACAGTGAGGAAAGGGCAAACATCCCACTCCTCACTGTACCAGACCCCACAAACACTCTTTCGATTTCCAGCATTTTCACTCGTGAGCATTCGCTGAAAACTTTCGGTTATCTGATATAGACCCTTTACAGATGACCTGCCTGAAGAACTGTTTGCATGTTAGGACCAGGGATAATTCTTTAGCAATGTGGAACAGTAGTCTGTCTTTTCCACATGTCTACTATTGAAAGCTGACTTAGCTATTGAGGGCTTCTAATGTAACAGTGCACCTTTTTTCCTGTCACATTCTGATTAGTCCTCTTCCACCAACAGTAATGCATCCTGTACTGCTCATCTAGGGACATAGTTGTGGTGCTCTTTTCTGATATAACGAACAGCAGTAGGACATTATGTAAAAGTACATCAACGAGCAGTAAAATCCATTACATCTTTTTCCATTAGATGTACATCCAAACAAGTGTGCTGCAGAAAATATTTAAAAATAAAAATCACATTTGTGTCTGCCTCCAAAGTGAAAGATGCAAAAAAAAAAAAAAAAAAAAAATACAGTAGCTCATATAAGCACTTCTTCCCTACATTTCAAAGTGTAGTGATATGGTTTTACTATCAGCATGGGACTGTAAATAAAATGAGCACACAGAGGAAACTGTTAGCATTTCCTGAAGAGTTAAATTACCCTCCCCCAAGGTACTGAAACCTGAGCCATCTCACTAAAAGCTGTCTGAATGTAAACAACAGGATCACCTGACCTACCAGCTTAATCAAGGCAATGAGATCTAAGGGGAATCTTGACACTCTCCCTTTAAGAAAAAGTGCACTGGTTCTTTAAATAAAACTAAATCATACACTGTTCTCAACATTAAGAAGAGTTTCTGCTAGGGAGGTTGTTACCTCACATTCACTTCCCATAATTTCAAAAGTATTTTTTTCACAGACCTGCTTGCCATTGTATCTTTAAATTTTACATTTCCCTCAGCAAAGAATACTCAGAATTGAAAAGATTAACTACTTGTACCTGCAAGACTGTTTGTCTCCATGGAAATGTACTCAGCAATGAGCCTTAGTAAATTTCACTCAAAAGAATGCAAAGCTGTCCAGAGCTACAGACATATTGACCTCACTGAATGTTTACCAGTGGAAAATAAGCATATATCTCTGCAGTTGTAAGAAGCTTAGCATTTTCATGGCTCCCATCATTATCTTTTTTAAAGCCTGCATGCTTACAAAAAACACTGTTTACAGCTTAAGCCAAAGGTAGTAATCTAGACATTTACCCTTATAACATAGATATAGATATATATATATATATATATATATATATATATAAATCCTAATTCTACATGTAATAAAATCAGTGCACTTTTACACCCCACCTCAACAGACCTAGCTCACAGCAAAGGAACATTAGACTTTTGCCCAGCTTTTTTCTGTTATACTGTATATAAAAAAAGTTATGTACTTACCTAATACAGCTGTGTTCTCTCCCTGTCTGGTTCAACCTGTGGGACTTTGAATCTGACTTGGACCAGGCGCTGGCCAAGTCGGAAGTCCTAATAATCCCCTAATAATGTGCAAGTTACAAATGGCTGCTAACTGTACTTTGATAGTACAAAAGCTAAAACCTTAACTAAACAACTTGGTCAGAAAATCCAAGGCAAACTGTAAAAGGGGCAAAAAATAAAAGGGTTGAGTCCCCAAACCTATGCTCACATAACAAATTATTTCCACTTACTGGTGTATATACTTTTCTAGTGGATTCTTTCTGAAAAGTCAATATATGAAAAACCACCTGTGAAAGCTTTGGAACAAAAGTACCGGGGGGGGCGAAGCAAGCACCAGAACGTCCCTGATTGACTCACTCAGAGGGGGAATGATGGTGTAATAACTGTTGCACTTGGTGTTGGGCAGGGAGGTAAACAGGTCACAGAGAGGAGTGCCCCAATGCTTGAAAATCAGAGCTGCAACCTTCAGATTTAGGGACCACTCATGAGACAAAAGAATGCTAATGCCGATGCTTGTCAGCGAAAATGTTGGACTTCCTCTGGATGTGTATTCCCATCAGAAAACAGAGAGAAGATATTACCCAATTCCAAACCATCATGGCCTCCCGACAAAGAGGATAAGAAAGGTCCCCCCTTGTTTGTTGAGATACCAGATATACTGTTCATCTGCATCACAATCACACCTTTGGTCATCTTGAAAGGTATGCAATAAAAGGACCTCTGCAGAAGAATATGACCCATGAACCATCCTCCCTTTGAAATGCCCCCCCCCCCCCAAGAAGATATTTGTGGTGACCATGGCCAAGGGAGAAGGAATCATGAACCTTCTCCCATCAGTTACCAGGTGTCTATCCTCTGTGCTAGTGAGAGCAGCAGGACTGCCTGGACCTTGTCTGGCATAAAATGATTGGCAAAGAAAACGGGCTAGCAGGACTGGCAAGATTTCTGCATTACTAGACTCTTCTATTTTTTTTGTGTTATATAAAACGTGGTGTTTAAGCTGGTTTGGGCTTGTCTGAACCAGGCTCTAAGGTGCATTACCTCTGGGATATTTTTACAAAATTCATGAGGCTTCAAGACCAATCTAAGTGCTTTTTTCATTTAATTTCACTTATTTTATTGCATCTGCACTTGCCTATAATTTTTATCTGTGCCTTCTAGCTAATTTATCACATTTGCACTGTTTTAAAGCAATTTACTGATTAATTGCATTTCATTACTGTAACTGTACTTCATTGCTATTTACTGCAGTTCATTACTGTTTAACTATTTTTTTTCATACTGTGAGTTCTGTTTTTATTTGTAAGTGGTTAATCTGTGCTTTTCTGAGAGTTTTACTGTGTTCTTAACCTTAAATTGAGTAGCATAGTCTGGATACAAGTTTGTTGCATCCAGAGCAGTTTATTTTTGCCTGCTGTGTTTCTGGCAGCCATCCTGGCACAAGCTGACTGGTAAAGACAGCAAGGGCTAGCAGGATTGGCTAGATTTCTGTGTTACTAGCTTTTATTTTTTGTGGTATTTAAACCCCGCATTTGAGCTGGTTTGGGCATGTTTATGCATCACACACTGCAGCTGCACTGTTTTTAACCCACTGTGAGGTATTCCAGCTAAAAATTTTTCCCTTAGTAGCACTTGTGTGATCACCTAGTAGTACTTCATCTTAGACTTTCCACTCCTTACCTCTCTCTGGCCTCTCTCCCTCAGATTCTGACAAATATGGATGGACAATTTCCTATGGTTTTTCCTACCAGTCTGGTTGATATGGGCATCCTAATGCAGTGTAGCAAATGCCTCGTACAAGTAAAACCCTCTACTACTACTACCTGGGTACACAATTTGTGAGGGATGCAAGAACAGTTGTAGATGTTCGAGTGTATTCACTGTTGCAGTCATTACATTTGGGTTATCTGCTTGCAGATAGCCCTCAAGTCGGCCTGATTAACAAAGTCTTGGGTCCTGCGTCGGTTGCTGTCCCTTCTTCCATGACGTCAGGTCATTAGGGGTACAAAACATGCAGCCAACGCCATTACATCAGTTTTTCTTGCCCCAGATGTCAGGTGCCCCCCTAATGGGAAGCAAGTAAATATAAAATACAATGATATACCTCCAACAAAAAAGCAAATACACCAAAACGCTTTTAAGCATAGTAAAGGAAAGTAGAGGTATAGCCAAAAGAAGTTAGGGGCTGGAGGGAGGTATCAGGACTGCAACAGTGAATACACTCAAACATCTACATTTATGGTAAGTGTACACAACTGTACTATGTTCTTCGTGTTTCACTGTTACAGTCATTACATTTGGGATGATTCCCAAAGCTATGGTCGGGAGGAGGAATTTAGATAGCATTAGGACTAGCTATAAGGCCCTGTAAGACTGCAGTGGCAAAGCCAACTCTGGATTTAGAGAAAATTGGCAAATGATAATGCTTGGTGAAAGTATGTACAGAACTCCAGGTAGCAGCTTCTAGGATGTCCCTGGTAGGGACTCCTCTGAGAAAGGCTGTAGAGGTAGATGCAGCCCTGGTGGAGTGAAGTCTGATCCCCTGTGGGATAGATTTTCCATGGTGCTTATAGCAGAAATTAATGCAATTGGCCTATCCATTTAGAAATGGTTTGCTGTGAAATAGCCTTCCCCTCTGCCCCTGCAGCAAATGCCACCAGCAGTTGATCAGATTTCCTTTGAGGTTTAGTCCTGTCCAAGTAGAATCGAAGTTGTCTGTGTACATCTAAAGAATGCAGTATCCGTTCCCCTTTGTTCTGTGGATTGGGAAAGAAGGTTGGCAAATGAATGGACAGATTAAGAGCCACAATGGATACCACCTTGGGCATGAAGGATGGATTGGTTCTGAGGGACACCCTGTCCGTATGAAAGATGAAAGGCTCCACTGCCATAAGGGCCTGTAATTCTGATTCCCTTCTTGCTGAAGTGATTGCTAAAAGGAAAGCTGTTTTCCAAGAAAGAAAATTTAAGTCTGCAGTAGCAGATGGCTTGAAAGGAGGTAGAGTGAGTTTCTCCAAAACAAAGTTAAGGTCCCAGGCTGGGGTTGGAGCTCTCCTGGGTGGTCTCAAAATTTTTGCCCCTCTGAGGAACTGCTTGAGCAGTGGATGAGAGAAGAGGGGAGGTTCTGTGTTATAATGAGTTGAAATGGCTGAGGCGTGAATTTTGATGGAGGAAAAAGACAGGCATCTCAGTTAAGTATTGCAAAATCTGAGGTAAATTGGGCGTTGCTGTGCTCATCCCTTGAGATTGGTTCCAGGCACAGAATCTTTTTCATTTTTCAGCATAAGATTTTCTAGTACTAGGCCTCTTTGCCTCTAAACTGATATGCATCACAGGTTTACTGGGGGATGGTACAGGAGAGATTAGGTAAGCCAGGCTGCTAGGTTCAGTGTTGGAAGCTGAAGGTTAAGAATCCAGTTCTCCTGCTGAGACAACAGGGAAGGAGTCTGAGGCAGGTGCCATGGGGATAACAGTGACACACTGCTTAGGAGGGGGTACCGGTGTTGGCAGGGCCAGTCTGGAGCAATCAAAATCATCCTTGGTTTGTCCTGTTTGGTTTTCAGTAGTACTTTGGAGAGCAGAGGCAAAGGGGGGGAATGCATACACTGACAGGTTTTT
Organism: Protopterus annectens; assembly: GCF_019279795.1. NCBI lineage: Eukaryota > Metazoa > Chordata > Ceratodontiformes > Protopteridae > Protopterus > Protopterus annectens. Next base: position 1,743,701,516 of record NC_056726.1, on the reverse strand, counting down.
CCAGCTGAAGGACAGATCATCCACTTTCCAGGCTTGCTTGTGGGGAGTCCTTGTGCAAGATTTGTCCAATTGGTACTTCTGGGGAGAGGCAAATAGGTCTATATCTGGGCACCCCCATTTGCTTGTCAACATGTTGAAAATCCTTGGTTCCAGTTTCCACTCGTGTGGGTCCATGAGGTTTCTGCTTCGCCTGTTTGCCAGTGTATTTAATTTTCCTGACAGGAATTGAGCTTGTAGGTGCACTTGGTAGCTCAAGGCTGTGTTCCACAATGCCATGGCTAGTCTGCAGAGGGGGTAAGAATGTGTAGCCCCCTGCTTGTTTATGTACCACACAACAGTGGTGTTGTCTGTCTTTACCATTAGTTGTCCTGGAAGAATGTGATCCTTGATGGCTGTCACAGCATTCTGTACAGCTAACATTTCTTTTTGATTGATATGTAGGTGCATTTGACTTGGGTTCCATTTGCCCTGAATGCACTTCCCTGCCAGGTGAGCCCCCCCATACATAGTCTGATGCATCTGTTAGGGTGTGGGTGGCAGGCGGTGGTGTGAAAGGTAGTCCCTTGTTTTGGTGGCAGGCCTCTGCCCACCAAAGGAACTCTAGGCGTAGGCAAGGTATGATAGGAATCACTGCTTCTAGATCCTGGGAATGTTGACACCATTGGCTTTTTAGACACCACTGTAGTTTCCTCATATGCAGTCTTGCATATGGAATTAGAAGAATGCATGAGGCCATGAACCCCAAAGCTTGCAGTATTTGTCTTGCAGATAGCAGGGTTTTTGTAGCCACTTGTTTGAAGTAGGTTGTCAAATGAATTTGTTTCTCTGGCGTGAGGAAAGCCATCTGAGAAGTTGTATTCAAGCTTGCTACCAGGAATATAATTTGTTGACAGGGTACCAGGTGTGATTTATTTTTGTTTATGGTGTACCCCAGACAAGTTAGAACCCTTTGTACAAAGGGCAGATGATTCAAAAGTATGTCCTGGCTTTCTGCCTGAATTAGACAATCGTCCAGGTATGGGTATATTTGAATATTTCTTTGCCTGCAAAATGCAATAACTGGAGCTAGGCACTTTGTGAATACCCTGGGTACAGTAGATAAGCTAAAGGGCAGTGCAGAGAACTGATAGTGTGTGTAGCCTGCTTTGAAGCGTAGGTATCTTCTGCAAGATTCCCTGATTGGGATGTGCAGGTATGCTTTTTTTAAATCTAGTGTTGCCAACCAGGCATCTTTGCCTAGCATAGGAAGGAACTGGTGAAGAGTCAGCATCTTGAATTTTGGAATCTCCAAAAAGGTGTTTAGAGTAGACAGGTCCAGGATAGGAACGCCATGAATTTTCTTTTCTGGGTACCAGGAAAAGTCTTGAGTAGAAACCTTATCCCTTTTCTGGTGCCAGTTGAATAGCCCCCATGCTTGAGAGAGAAAGTACTTGTTTTTGGGCCTCTGCCCACTGATTTGGGGGTAGGTCTGGCCACCGCTTGGTGATGGCAACATGTGGAAGTGAAATCTGTATCCCTAAGACACTATTTAAAACCCATTTGTCCTGGGTAATTAGTTCCCAGTTCTTTGCATGAAGAGAAATCTTTCCCCCCAAAGGGGGCAGTCAGTTGATAAGTGCTTGGAAATTTTAAAAGGAAGTCATTCAGACAGCTTACCATAGGGGGAGTCTTATTACTCACAGATTTGGAAGTGGAGGCCCCCCACTGCTTAGTCCTGTGTGTACCCTGGGACTGCAGCCTGGGAGCTCTGCTGGATCTGGGTTTGGACTGAGAAGGTCTGGAAGAGGCAGGAAAGGACCAATTCTTGGAAGGCCAATGCCTACTAAATCTTGGCGGTTGTACTTGGAAAATATCTTTAACATTTTGCATAGATTTAGCTTTTTCTTCCATCTTTTTAAGAACTTCTTCAGCCTTGTTGCCAAACAGGCGGTCCTGGTTTAGGGGAGCATCCAGTAATTTTGCTTTAACATGATCTGGTAGGGATTGCTCCTTAAGCCAAGCATGCCTTCTAAGTACAGACCCAGTTACCGCAGCCCTGCAAGATGCCTCTAGAGAGTCAATACCACATTGGAAAGTATTGTTTTCCAACCTGTTCAGCTGAATGCAATAAATCCTGCATTCCTTATTTTTAGCACAATCAGGAAACATCATTTTCTGTTTAAGCAATCCAATAATATGCTGCTGATGCTTCAACATATGAAACTGTCAGTTTAAGGCCCTAATTGCCAAAGTTATAGAAGTGTATACCTTCTTACCCCATCTATCCAGTGCCCTGGGGTCTATATCACAGGGGGTAGGATTTTTGGCAGTAGTAACTTTAATGCCCTTAGGCCCCTGTGAAATTGTCTCAGGATCCGCATTAGAAATTTTGAAAAGGAACTTGTGAGAGTCAGGGACCATGTAATATCTATCAGGTTTCCTGGGAGCAGGAGGTAGAGAGTCAGGGGCCAAGCTAGATTCTGCAAATGCATCATCAACAATGTCTAATACAGGAGGTATGGCTAAAGGCCTGTGCTGGGGCAGGAGTAAGAAATCCCTAAGCCTCTTTTTAGAATCAGAGAAATCCTGACTTTCCCATTGAAAATGCTCCCTGAGAGTATGCAGGGTTTCACCAAAAGAGAAATCCTCTGGTGGAGAAGCAGAGGGAATGGAGTCCTCAGCATCAGAATCCTCATAGGTAGATAAGGGTAAATCCTGGTCATCAGAGGAAACAGAAAATTCAGAATCCTGGTCGGAAGTATCATAAACAAACTCAGCCCTAGGTCTCTTAGAGGGAGAAGGCTGGCTTCCCCTGATAAAGTAATAAGGTCTTCAGCCATTCTTATCTGTTTTTAGGCATAGAGGCCTGACCATGCAGTCTGGGCGTCAGTTTTTTAAGCATGGTTCGAGATTTGGGCCTTGAAGAAGACGGCGTTGGTTTGATATGCAAAGTCAGTAGGCCTGAATATTCCCTCAGAAGCTGGTGCCTGCACAGTGGCTCTGGACCCATCCAAGGTAGACACATCAGCAGGTTCCACAGTTGAAGCATCTTGTGGCATACTGGACTCCGAATGGGTCTCAGTTGAGACCTGCGAATCAGAAGTAGCAGGTATCAGGGGCTGCAAAAGCGCCTCACTGAGTACCAGCAGACTGGCTTAAGAGAAGCGTCGTTGGCAGCTTTGGACCTAGGTGGCCTGTCTCCATCTTTATCTTTGCATTTTTTAGGAAAGTCGTTAGTCGGACAGCTGACGGAAGATGTATCAGAATAATTGAACTGAACACCAAAATATTTAGAAGCGTAAATATACCGATTGATAGTTTGTGGTTTAAATAAGCACAAAACCGACAGAGGTACGTCGTGGTCTGGGCCTAGGCAAGGAATACAGTAAGAATGAAAATCTTTATGAGGTACTTGCTTTCCACAAGTAATGCAATTACTTATTTTACTGACATTGGTTAAGAGCAAGAAAAAGTTTCCCCAACAGGGTACTTAGCTTTTAGTTGAAGACTTCGGTTCAAACTTGAAAACGAAAATTTCAGGAGTCGGCCGACCTGCACTTGCGAACTGCTTTTGCTTCGGGCACTGCATGGCAAGAAAGACTGATGTAATGGCATCAGCTGCATGTTTTATACCCCCGACGACCCAATGTCATGGAACGGACAGCAACCGATGCAGGACCCAAGACTTTGTTAATCAGGCTGACTGAGGGCTACCTGCAAGCAGATAACCCAAATGTAATGATTGCAACAGTGAAACACGAAGAACATCCTAGAGTCTATGCTCTCCTACTCACAATCCAGAACATCTAGCACCGAGAAGGCTGTCAACACAAACAGCACACCTCAACCAACACCCACACCTACACAATGCACACCCACATTTGCAGAGGTCCTCAACAAAAACATACCCAAACAAGAGAGACCTCCGGAGCAAAAACACAAAAACTCCACAGCACACCACACACAGTCCACACACCTGTCTCTCACAACCAATAAGGCCTAACCATAAACCCAACATATTAATCATAGGAGACTCCATTGTGAGATGCACAGTTGTGACCCTCACCAGGCACGCTGGATAAGGAGAAAGTCATGGTCAATTATTTGTCAGTTGTCAGAATCCACCATATCACACATGCACTCAAGTCTCTCAACAAGAGGTACTGTTATGACTCTGTCATAGTCCATGTTGGAGTGAATGACTTGAGACATACCTCCCTGGACTATACGAAGAAAGATATGATTGAGGTCATTGAATGCATGCCCGACTCAGGTATGTCCCTAGCCTTAAGCACATTCTACTGTCACCCAGAATGATGTCTCAATACAAATAGAAAATGATTGACTAACAATTGGCTTAGTTTCTGGTGTCATTCCAAGGGGGTCCAGTACCTGACAGCCTGGAAAGACATGATCAACAGACCATGATGCTTTGCCATGGATGGGTGGCATCTGTCTCCCTTGGGCTTCAGGCAAAGGCTCTTACCTTGCCTATGAGTGCCTTTCTTAGGCAATGCCATGAGGTCAAAACTACCATGAAAATTTCATCAAAATATAAATTAAAGGTCATGCTGCTAAATGCTAGGTGTCTAAACATCAAACTGCACTAATTGCAAGCATTCTTAACCCTGGAAGATGCCGACATTTGTGCAGTCACAGAAACCTGGTTCAAAGCTACAGCGAGCACCCCAGCCATACCAGGTTACTTATTCCATCATACATTCAGACTCCAAACCACGGATGGCAAAGCAAAAGGAGGAGGAGATTCAATATATATTAAAGAAATGCACACCTCCAGGGTGGTCAAACAGTATGATGCACAGGAGACCTTCCAGGTTCAGTAAACCGCTGACAAGACCTCTATTCAAATCATAGCTAGCTACAGGCCTCCAGACTGACTCAAGATGCCCGTTCCACCTCTATGGACATCTTTGAATCTATCAAGAGTTGACCCTTTACCCTGATCCTGGGCAACTTTAACTATTCAACCACAGATTGGAAGAACTACTCATGCCAAAACACAAATACCCAGAAATTCCTTGATTTTGTCAAAGCAAATGTCTTGGATCAGCTGGTCGACACCCCAAGAGGTGATAACATCTTGGACTTGGTATTAACCAACTTGAGTAACCACCGCAGCATATAAATCAAAATCAAAGCAAAAAACGGCTGAAAATGACTCAAAAAGAAATAGCCACCGCAGCATCCCTACAGTGTCATCGTCCCTGGTAAGATTTGACCACAAAGCAGTCACTTTCAAAAAGTCACCATCTCCCCTGTCCCACCCCTCCTCTCCCGCTACGGTCAAACATAAAAACTTCTCCAAAGCTGATTAAAATCTCCTGAGGGAAGGTAGAAACAACTTCACAGCCTCCTTCCCCTCCCGTAGGAACTGGCACAAATGTCCAAACCTATGCCAAAGTACTATAAGAGCATTTATATAGCTGAATGGAACTAGGAATACCAGGACAGGGCAAAATCCTCCTCCTCAAGGAAGAGTTTTTATCTGTCTGATGGACATCTGCAATAAATTCCATAATAAAAAGGAAAAAAATTGCTGTCCAGGACCGCGGAGCAGCAGGTGCCTAATTGGAAGGAATCTCTCTTTAGCCTAAACAAGCAAATAAGAACACTAATGAAATCCTCCAAAGCAAACTTTGAATTCAAACTGGCCATATCTACTAAAGGCAATCATAAGGCCGCCTTGACACAAGTCTGCAATCTCAAAGAAAGCACTCAGATCTGCTCCCAACTGGTGGTCAAAGACACCATATATACAAATGCCATAGATATAGCCAACTTGCTGGCAGACAGGTTAAATGAAAACTTTGCCCCACTAACTCCCCATCAGTAAATCAGAACATCCCCAGCACCTGCCTCCTCACCTTATTTCTATGGAGCAAGTCATCACTGCCCTCTCAAAAGCAGAAAAATGCAGCCTCCATGGGACCAGATAACATCCCAGACTGCATCCTAAATAAACTTAGGCAGGAGCTTGCAGCACCACTAGGCAACCTATTCAACCAAAGCCTGAGTACAGTCTTCATCCCAGCCGAGTGGAGGACAGCCACTGTCATTCCTTTGCACAAAGGTGGAGCATCCACCAATCCAGGAAATTATAGACCCATCAGCCTAACTAGCCTGATCTGCAAGGCAATGGAATGGATTATCATGGACCTCATTAACAAGGACACTGCCAACATCCAAACACTCAATCCCATGCAGTTAGGTTTTGTCAAGGGGAGGTCATGCCTGCTAAACTTGATCGACTTCTTTGAGACAGTCACCAAAGCCATGGACGAGGGGAAGACGGTGCACACAACCTACACTGACCTGGCCAAAGCCTTCAATACTATTCCCCACTCTGGTATAATAGATAAACTCTCTCAACTAGGCATCAATCCATATGTTACTAGATGGGTAGCAAACTGGCTCACTGATGTAACCCACCTAGTCAAAATAGGGGAAGCCACCTCAAGTGTAGATCCGTAATGAGCAGTGTACCCCAGGGATCGGTCTTGGGGCTCTGCTGTTTGGAATATACTTTTGTGAGGTGCAAGCCAAAACCAATGGGCTATGGCTGACTAAGTTTGCAGATAACTGCAAGCTGGGTGCTGTCATCAATTCCCATAGTGATGGGGATATCCTCCAAGAGGGTCTCACCCAAGCAAATGACTGGTGACAGAAACATGGCCTCAAACTGAATGTCAAAAAATGCATCATCCCCTTTGGGGAGAGTTATGTCCTCACAAATCAGCACATTAACTACAAGGTCCTAAGCACGCAATCAGTCATGAGGGACTTGGGCACCCAGGTAGAAAGCAAACTGACTTTTGACCACCATAATGCCTCCATTGTAAGGAAAGCTTTCTATACTGCCAACCCAATTAGGAAGAGTATCTCATCTGGGGATGAGACCATAACATCCATGTGTTCTTTCCTTATAAGACCTATTACTGAGTACAATGCCCCTTTCAGCATGTACCTTACAAAGCACATGCAGCAGCTGGAGAGACCACAGAGGAGTTCCTCACCAGGAGGATCATCTAGGGACACAAACATCTATCCTACGCATATGGGCTAAAAGCTCTGTCCCCCTATTCAGTCTCAGACTTCTCGGAGTTGACCTCTGCTGGTATACAAAGCAATCTCAGACCCTGCCTTGATAGGACAGCTGCATATGTGCAAGTCCAGCTCCACTCGAGTAACCCACACGAGCAACCTCAACCTGGTCTGTGCTATCAATAGGACTTGTTGGCAAGACAGATTTGTGTCTTGGAGACTCCCCTTTCTGTGGAATAGGCTCCCCCTCCACATCAAGTAGAGTGCCTCATTAATCCTTTTTAAGCACAACCTGGATAACTGGATGGGGAACAGAAAATATACCCCTGGGATTCCACCTGTGTCCCTGCTGGAAAAGGGCATTGGGTGCTGACTTGTTGAAACATGGGCTAAATTCTTGGCTAGGCTTGTAATGGCCTCAGGGCAAATAGCTTAGTAACTTCCTATGATCCTAGTAGACTACAACCACCAAGGAATTTGTTTGCGACACACCTTCATTCCCCTTATTGGAAAACTGAAGAGATGAGTAAGGAAGGAACACTGAACATGCCAGGGTCCACTGTAGAGCCCTCATGTGACATCTAGCTAAAGAAACCAACCATACTGATGTCACATGACCTAAACGTTTCATAACTGCATGTGGTGGTAGTTTTGGAGTTGCAAGCAATTACAGGGCTGAAAACTCGACTTTGTGACCCCAATGATTTAATGGATCGTCTTTAAATGACATCTTATTAACTCCAGAACTTGTACAAGCTGAAGGTGCAATTTTGGATAGTTGACTGTAATACCCAAGATGCTGCATAGTTACAATAAGGAGTCCCTGGTCGAGATCAACAATGCCTTTGTGGGGGTGGTGAGGAGCCAATTGACTGGGTATAGAAATACCTGAAAACCCTGCAGCATCTGCCGTGCACTTGGTAAACACCAGGGGCTGTGGTGACACCAGATGACAGTGGCCTGAACTGGTAAGGCCTAGCTACCAGCCAGAAGCAAAGAAACTTCCAAGAATGCTGGTCTATCTTTACATGATAAGTGTCACAAAGGTCTATCGAGTGCATCCAATCATCCTTCCTCAAAAGAGGCAAGGTGGATTGCAGTGTCAATGTCTGAAACTTGTTTTTCAGAAACTGGTTCAGCTTGCTCATATCCAAAATTGGTCTGAGATGTGTTGTCTTTGGAACTAAAAAAAAATACTGGAAAAGAGACTATCTGTTCTGCAGGGACATTCATGAATGGCTCAATTTACAAGAAACGTCTGAATCTCTGCCACTGCATAAAGTTTCTGATGGGGTGGAACACCTGGGAAACATTTTGGGTGATAGCTTTGGAACTTCTAAAAAGTAAATGTAATAACCTCTGGATACAACTCTCAACACAGTGCAGTGTTGCAGTGCTAGCATTCTCACCTCACAGCAAGAATTTTTCCATTCGATTCTCTGCTGGAGTGCCTTCTGTGTGGAGTCTGCATGTCCTCCCTGCAATTGTGTGGGTTTCCTCCGTGTGCTCTGGTTTCATCCCACGTTATAAAGACATACATCTAGAGCATTTCTTCCCGGGCCTTCACTGAAAATTGGGTTCATTCCAAGTTGGACTTTCCTGGTTAACAAATGAAAAGTAAATAACACCCACACATCTGAGTTGATGGCCGCCCAAGCTATTGGGTGAAGAGCTAGATGACCTCCCCTCCCGACTACCTGCAGAGAACAGCAGCTGGACAAGATTTCAAGGCTGCTGAAAGGGCCTGCTGGAAAAAGACCAGTGAAGCTCTGACTCTGTGGACTGCCTCTGCCCTGCGTGTGGAGTCTATTATGACTCCCCTCCGGCCTCTGGAGGAGCACCCTGGGTAGAGAAAGTACAGTTGTGTACACTTACCATAAATGTAGATGTTAGAGTGTATTCACTGTTGCAGTCATTACATTTGGATAATCTGCTGGCAGGTTGCCCTCAGTTGGCCTGAATAACAAAGCCTTGGGTCCTGCGTCGGTTGCGTTCCCTTCTTCCATGACATCAGGTCGTCAAGGGTATAAAACATGCAGCCGAAGCAATTACATCAGTTTTTCTTGCCTCAGATGTCAGGTGCTCCCCAAATGGGGAGCAAAATATATATATATAATTAAAGACACAAAAAATATACCTCCAAACAAAAGCAAATACACCAAAAAGGCTTTCAAGCATAGTAAAAGAAAGTAGAGGTATAGCAAGAGAAAAACTGGGGGCTGGAGGGAGGGTAACCAGGACTGCAACAGTGAATACTCTCGAACATCTACATGGGGAGCAAAAAATATATATATATAAATAAACAATAAAAATATATAAATGCACTTTTAGAAACAAACTTTACCTTCATCTACAAGCAAATACACCACAAAGGCTTTTGTGTATACTGAAGGAAAGAAAAGGTATAGAAAGCAGGATGGCGAGTGGGTAACCCAGACTGCGACAGTGAATACACTCGAACATCTACATTTATGGTAAGTGTACACAACTGTACAAAGATCTTCATGTTGCAGTTATTCCATTTGGGTAGAATCCCAAAGCTATGGATGGGAGGATGGAACTAAACATCATTAGAAGTGGCTATAAGGCCCTGCAGGAATGCAGTGACAAAGCCTGCCCTGGATTTGGAGGAGAGAGGCAAATGATAATGCTTTGTGAAGGTATGAACAGAGCTCCAAGTAGCAGTTCTAGAATGTCTTTGGATGGAACCCCTCTGAGAAAAGCTGCTGAAGTAGAGGCAGCCCTGGTGGAATGTGATCTGATCCCGTTGGGCACAGGTTTACCATGGTGGCAGTAGCAGAAACTAATGCAGTGGCTTATCCACTTAGAAATAGTCTGCTATGATATAGCCTTCCCTCTGACCCTGCAGCAAATGCTACCAGTAGTTGCTCAGACTTTCTTCGAGATTTGGTCCTGTTAAAGTAGAACCTTAGTTGTCTGTGTACATCTATCCAATTAAACGTCCTGTGCTATAGCCAAAGTCCCACCAGACAAAAATACAAAGTCCAAAATTAACAGTGGTAGGACACTGCTGAAGTTTCTTCCTCCTTTATTAAAACACACAAATTGCCAAGGATGAGCACATTCGGGTAACAACCCTTCATCAGATAAAATGAGAACAAACATTCCAACAATTTAAATTATCAACCAGCCAATGAGTTGTCAGTAAACCTTCCACCTTTTCTGCAGGGTGGGCTTCAAAGGTACTACATCATTTAGCCCTGGATTCCTATGAGCCATCAGCTCCAATATCCATTTAGATTCTAAAGATTCTGTTAGAAACTTGATATCACCTCCTCTATTATTTTGTCTCACATTGACCACAGCTCTAAAGCAAAATGTGTGTGTGGGATTCATCTCAATATGCCTATAAAGGGCATTATGTAAATCCTTATTCCGTATGGAAGACAGGTGTTGAAGCACCCTCACCTTAAACATATTGTTAGTCTTTCCCACATAGAACCCAGGACATTGTACACATTCTGCCAAATAGACCAAATTACTAGTCCTGCAGGTAGCCCTAGCCTTGAAATTGAAAACCTTACCACTAACAGGATGTATAAAGATGGTATCCTTGTTAATCAAAGAACATGCTTTGCAAAAGCCACATGGGACACTACCTGCTGTATCCTTGAAAGGTTTTGATGTGGTTAAAGTTTTCTCCACACATAACAAATCTTTTAAATTTTTATTCCTCCTATAACCAAAACTAGGTCTGGCCCCTACAATATTTCATAGCTTATTATCACTCCTTAAAATATTCCAGTTTTTGTTGACTATATCCCTTATGTCACCAATATTACTGCTATAGGTAAAGAATAATTTAGGATCTTCCGATCTACACGTGATGGAGGGGGGGTACCTTTTCTTCTCCTGCCTTGCATCTAAGCCACGGTTTAAACTTATTCTCCCTTTTTTGATTGTTGCTGCTTACTACCCTGTTTACTAATTCTTCTTTATAGCCCCTATCACAAAAATGTTTTAATTCAATCACTTCTTTCTCATATTGAGTATCCTCCAGACATAATCTAGATGTCCTACCAATCTGTCCCTGGATAATATTTGGAAACATAAAACGAGGATGCATGCTATCATAGCATAACAAAGTGTTCTTCCAACACTCCTTCCTCTGTAGACAGGATGAAAAACCTGTCTCAGTTTGTGAAATACAGACATCAAAAAAATCTATCCGTATGTCTGAGTAATTCAATGTAAATCTAAAAAAGGAAGTGGTAGAATGCAAATATGCAACAAACTTCTCCAATAGTCCAGGGCCTCCCTTCCAAAGAATAAAAACATCGTCCACAAAACGGGTGTATATATAAATATGTTGCATCCATTTCTGATTATTAAAGATGGTGATCCTTTCCCAATACCAGAGGACCAAATTAGCGTAAGTATTGGCACAGGGGGTGCCCATGGCTACCCCCTGTGCTTGTCTATATGTTTGTTTGGCTCCAATAAATACATTATTTTCCAAAACTATGGTCAATAATGTTCTGACCAAAGCTATTTTCCTTTCATCTTCACCCATATCTCTCATAACTTCTCCTATGGCACGTAAGCCATATTCATTACTAATAACAGTAAAAAGGCTCTGGACATCCAGCATCACCATCAAAAGATTTTCCTGTGATTTTATACTATTAACTTCCCCTATCGTCTTCAAAAAATCACCTGTATCTTTTAATATACTGGTCACCTTATCAACATAAGGCCGAAGTGTATATTCAAGCCAAATAGAGATGTTTTCCGTGACCCATCCTCTACCCGAAACAATGGGTCGGAGAGGTGGGTCCACAATGGATTTTTGAATCTTAGGTAAAGCTTTAAAAATGGGAGTAACAGCCATTTCTACCCATAAAAATTGAAATAAATCATCACTGATTTTCATTTCAAAATTTAGTTGTTGCAGGCTATTATGTACCTTGTCCACCAAAAGCTTAACACCAATTGGATTAATCGGAATATAAGTGTTCTTGTCTGATAATAACGCTTGCATTTTATGTTCGTAAAAAGCTGTATCTAACACTACCACCTCACCTCCCTTATCAGCCATCTTAATGACTAAATCTTTGTTACAACTTAAATCCAACAATGCTTTGTGTTGAGCCTGTGTTAAGTTATAGAACTTATGAAATTCCCTTGTTTGAAAATATTCCTGTAAATCTTGTTCACAACTATTAATAAACAAACTCAAGGCAGGAGAAAAAGGTGGTACATAACAACTAGGCTGTTTCAGTGAGGTTCTGCTCTCATTTTTAGTCCCAAAAATACATCTCAAGGCTAAGTTTCTACAGAACAACATTAGATCTAAGACAACCTCATTAAAAACACTGGCCCTGCTGGGCACAAAAGACATACCTTTGTTTAACACATACAACTCATCTTTCGTTAAAACATGAGGATAAATTAAAAACAATACCAGTATTACTGTTGAAAGTCATTCTAAGGTTTTCCTCCTCTTGTTCGGGTCTCTGCCCTCGCTGGAAGACCATTTCCAAGCTCCTCGTTTTTTGACTGGAGCTGGACGCATTTCCAAAAAACGTTGACATCCCTGTGTGCTCTTAGGGCGCGCCCCCATTCCAACCCCTTCTGAGGCTGACGTTTCAGATTTTGCAGATAGTCCACTGGCATACATGTTGTTTGAACATGTAGTCGCTGAACAAATAGTGTTCTCAGTTAGCGCTACAACTTGTGGAACCACAATGTTGTCCACAATAGCCCTGGACTCCCCTTCAAATTCTTCTGCTTGAGGTTTCGTGTTGTTACATCCATGCAACAAACCAGAACCATTAGTTGTCGCACTAACCGTTGGTATCGCTGAATACTCCGTCAAACTCCTCCCCTCCTGCTGACGTCGAAGCGGCTTTCCAGTGGTCTCATCGCTCATGGTAGAACGCTGCCCTCTGTTCCTCGGCCAAACAAAGATGTTCCCTTGGGTGAAATCTTCGTAGTCTCTTTTAAGTTTATTTGTCTTTTGCGTACGTAATTTCTCGTCGCTCTCAACAAGCGTACCATATAGTTGTTTCAAACGTACTGAATAAACAGATTCACAAAACTCAGTCTCTAGTTTATAACGTATAGTCTCCACTTCTTTTTTAAGTAGAGCTATTTCTGGAGCAAAAAAGTCATTAATAATGTCCATGTATTTAAAGCTGGTTTGAATGTTTAAAGACTGCCATCGTGCTAGTAACTCTGGATAACGTTCGCCCTGCGTAGGCATACATAGGATCCTCATTCCTCGTGGTACTATGCCATACTGTTGACAGGCTTCTAGATGATAAGTCTGCCATTTCAAACATTGCAGCCTTCCTGCCTTGTAACTCAAATCATGTAGCAGGTTATCAAAGTTTTTATCCGTAGCTACCGGGACTCTATTACTGACCAAGTCAGCCTTGCTTACCGTGAACCCCAGATTAAGCAATGGATTTTCTTGAACAAAAAGGTCTTTAAAGCCTGTACCGGAGGGCTCAACTCTTATTCCTCCTTCACCATGGTTGACATCAGAAGATGTTCCAGTCTTCTTATTCTCCAAAGCATGCATAGCACAATCGAACAACGACAGACAAATATCCAATTAAACGTTCTGTGCTATAGCCAAAGTCCCACCAGACAAAAATACAAAGTCCAAAAATTAAGAATGGTAGGACACTGCTGAAGTTTCTTCCTCCTTTATTAAAACACACAAATTGCCAAGGATGAGCGCTTTCGGGTAACAACCCTTCATCAGATAAAATGAGAACAAACATTCCAACAATTTAAATTATCAACCAGCCAATGAGTTGTCAGTAAACCTTCCGCCTTTTCTGCAGGGCGGGCTTCAAAGGTACTACATCATTTAGCCCTGGATTCCTATGAGCCATCAGCTCCAATATCCATTTAGATTCTAAAGATTCTGTTAGAAACTTGATATCACCTCCTCTATTATTTTGTCTTACATTGACCACAGCTCTAAAGCGAAATGTGTGTGTGGGATTCATCTCAATATGCCTATAAAGGGCATTATGTAAATCCTTATTCCGTATGGAAGACAGGTGTTGAAGCACCCTCACCTTAAACATATTGTTAGTCTTTCCCACATAGAACCCAGGACATTGTACACATTCTGCATTTTAATTCAATCACTTGGAAAATAATGTATTTATTGGAGCCAAACAGACATATAGACAAGCACAGGGGGTAGCCATGGGCACCCCCTGTGCCAATACTTATGCTAATTTGGTCCTCTGGTATTGGGAAAGGGTCACAATCTTTAATAATCAGGAATGGATGCAACATATTTATATATACACCCGTTTTGTGGATGATGTTTTTATTCTTTGGAAGGGAGGCCCTGGACTATTGGAGAAGTTTGTTGCATATTTGCAATCTACCACTTCCTTTTTTAGATTTACATTGAATTACTCAGACATACGGATAGATTTTCTTGATGTCTGTATTTCACAAACTGAGACAGGTTTTTCATCCTGTCTACAGAGGAAGGAGTGTTGGAAGAACACTTTGTTATGCTATGATAGCATGCATCCTCGTTTTATGTTTCCAAATATTATCCAGGGACAGATTGGTAGGACATCTAGATTATGTCTGGAGGATACTCAATATGAGAAAGAAGTGATTGAATTAAAACGTTGTTTTGTGATAGGGCTATAAAGAAGAATTAGTAAACAGGGTAGTAAGCAGCAACAATCAAAAAAGGGAGAATAAGTTTAAACCGTGGCTTAGATGCAAGGCAGGAGAAGAAAATGTACCCCCCTCCATCACGTGTAGATCGGAAGATCCTAAATTATTCTTTACCTGTAGCAGTAATATTGGTGACATAAGGGATATAGTCAACAAAAATTGGAATATTTTAAGGAGTGATAATAAGCTAAGAAATATTGTAGGGGCCAGACCTAGTTTTGGTTATAGGAGGAATAAAAATTTAAAAGATTTGTTATGTGTGGAGAAAACTTTAACCACATCAAAACCTTTCAAGGATACAGCAGGTAGTGTCCCATGTGGCTTTTGCAAAGCATGTTCTTTCATTAACAAGAATACCATCTTTAAACATCCTGTTAGTGGTAAGGTTTTCAATTTCAAGGCTAGGGCTACCTGCAGGACTAGTAATTTGGTCTATTTGGCAGAATGTGTACAATGTCCTGGGTTCTATGTGGGAAAGACTAACAATATGTTTAAGGTGAGGGTGCTTCAACACCTGTCTTCCATACGGAATAAGGATTTACATAATGCCCTTTATAGGCATATTGAGATGAATCCCACACACACATTTCGCTTTAGAACTGTGGTCAATGTAAGACAAAATAATAGAGGAGGTGATATCAAGTTTCTAACAGAATCTTTAGAATCTAAATGGATATTGGAGCTGATGGCTCATAGGAATCCAGGGCTAAATGATGTAGTACCTTTGAAGCCCGCCCTGCAGAAAAGGTGGAAGGTTTACTGACAACTCATTGGCTGGTTGATAATTTAAATTGTTGGAATGTTTGTTCTCATTTCATCTGATGAAGGGTTGTTACCCGAAAGCGCTCATCCTTGGCAATTTGTGTGTTTTAATAAAGGAGGAAGAAACTTCAGCAGTGTCCTACCATTCTTAATTTTTGGACTTTGTCTGTGTACATCCAATGAATGCAGAATCCACTCCCCCTTATTCTGCAGATTTGGGTAAAATGTTGGCAGGTGAATGGTCTGGTTAAGAGCCACACTCAATACCACCTTAGGCATAAAAGGAGGATTGGTCCTGAGGGACACCCTGTTTGGGTAAAATATAATAAAAGGCTCCACTGCTATGAGAGCCTGTAGTTCTGAAACCCTTCTTGCTGAAGTGACTGCCAAGAGAAAAACTGTTTTCCAAGATAGAAATTTTATATCCGCAGTAGCTGCTGGTTCAAAAGGAGGCAGGGTGAGTTTTTCCAACAGAAAATTGAGATCCTATGCAGGAGTTGGTGATCTTTTGGGAGGCCTTAAATTTTTGGCCCAAGATACTGTTTAAGCAGAGGATGAGAAAAGAGGGGAGGCTCTGTGTTGTAATGAGCCGAGATGGCAGAGGCATGGATTTTTATTGTAGAAAAAGATAGGCCCTTGTCAAGCATCTCAGTCAAATATTGTAAAATCGGAGGAATATTGGGCTTCGCTTTGTCTGTTCCTTGTGCTTGGTTCCAAGCACAAAATCTTTTCCATTTATCAGCATAAGATTTTCTAGTTCTAGGCCTTCTGGCTTCCAAAATGACATCCATCACAGATTTACTGAGAGTTGTGGTTTGAATAATTAGTTGATCAGCCATTCTGCAAGATTCAGAGTTTGGAGCAGAGTATGCAGAATTTGATAGTTCTGCTGAGACAGTAGATGAGGTATTTGAGGCAAGTACCATGGAGGAAGCTGAGACATATTCCTAAGTGGGTACCAGTGCTGGTGAGGCCAGTCCGGAGCAACTAGGATCATTTTTGGTTTCTCCTGTTTGACTATTAGTAAGAACTTGGAGGGTAGAGGCAGATGGGGAAGTCAGAGACTGATAGGTTTTTCCAATTGAAGGATAGGGCATCCGCTTTCCATGCTTTTTTGTGATGAGTTCTTGTGCAGAATTTGTCCAACTGATAATTTTGGGGAGAGGCAAATAGATCTAGGTCTGGTTTCCTCCATTTCTGTGTTAACATGCTGAAGTTTTGTGGATCCAGTTTCCATTTGTGCGGGTCCATAACATTTCTGCTTAGGTCGTCTGCCAGAGTATTTTGCTTTCCTAGCAGGAATTGAGCTTGAATATGTATTTGGTAAGTCAAGGCTGTGTTCCACAAGACCACGGATAGTCTGCAAATGGGGTAGGAATGTGTACCCCCCTGCTTGTTTATGTACCACATAACCATGGTGTTTTTCGTCTTTATCAGTAGTTGTCCTGGATGAAGTAAGTCCTTGAAGGCTGTCAGAGCATTCTGAACAGCTAGCATCTCTTTCTGGTTGATATGCAGATGCATTTGATTTGGGCTCCATTTACCCTGAATGCATCACCCTGCCAGGTGGGCCCCCCAAGCATAGTCTGATGCATCTGTAGTTAGGGTTTGGGTGGCAGGGGGTAGACTGAATGACAGTCCCTTGTTTTGGAGACATGTCTCTGCCCACCAAAGGAACTCCTGTTGTAGGCAGGGAATGAGGGGAATCAATCTTTCCAGACTGTGACAATGCTGACTCCATAAACTTTTTAGGTACCACTGAAGCTTCCTCATAAGCAGTCTCGCATATGGAATTAGTAGAATGCAGGATGCCATAAACCCCAAAGCCTGCAGAATTTGTCTTGCAGATAACTGGGTTTTTTTGCCATTTGTTTGAAGTATGTTGTCACTTGCCTTTGTTTGTCTGGCATGAGGTAAGCCATCTGGTCAGTTGTATTCAGGCTTGCACCCAGGAATGTAATTATTTGAGAGGGTACCAGTTGTGATTTCTTTTCATTTATGGTGTACCCTAGGCATGCTAGAAGCCTTTTTACAAATGCCAGATGTTGAAGAAGAGTTTCCTCGTCCTCTGCTTGAATGAGACAGTCATCCAGATAAGGATAAATTTGAATGCTACTTTGTCTACAGAATGCAATTACTGGTGCCAGGCACTTTGCAAAGACCCTGGGCAGTAGATAAGCCAAAGGGCAGTGCAGAGAATTGGTAATGTAAAAACCCTGCTTTGAAGCGGAGGTATCTTCTGCACAATTCCCTTATTGGGGTATGCAGGTATGCCTCTTAAGTCTAGTGTTACTAACCAAGCATTCCTGCCTAGCATAGGCAGTAGCTGTTGTAAAGTCAGCATTCTGAATTTTGGAATGTCCAGGAATGTGTTCAAAATCGGTAAGTCCAGTATTGGACGCCATGAATTGTCTTTTCTGGGTACCAGCAAGTGTCTTGAATAAAAACCTTGTCCTTTTTCCTTTTCTGGTACTGGTTGAATAGCCCCCATATCCATGAGGGACATGACTTGTTTCTAGGCCTCTGCCCACTGGTTTTGTGGCAAAACCAGCCATCCGTTTGGAACTGGCAAAGTATGGAAATGAAATCTGTACCCCTGGGATACTATGTTTAATACCCACTTGTCCTGGGTAATTAACTGCCAATTTTGAGCATGAAGTGCTAGTTTTCCCCCCAAGGGTGCTGTCAAAAGATAAGTGCTTGGGGATGGTAGAGGAAAGTCAATGAGACTGCTTACTGTAGGGTTGTGCTTTGTTTCCTCCAAATTTGGAGGTGGAGACACCCCATTGCTTTGACCTGTAAGAACCCTGTGTTTGGTATCTGGAGCCTTTTGAACGCCTGGATTTGCCTTGAGTGGCTCTGTTGGACACAAGAAAGGACCAATTTTTAGTAGGCCAGTGTCTACTGAACCTGGGTGGCTGTACTTGCAAGAAATATTTTACAGTTTGCATATATTTAGCTTTGTCTTCCATTTTCTTTAAAACATCTTCTGCCTTATTACCAGAGTATCATGCTGCAAAGGGGCATCCAACAATTTAGCTTTAACATGATCAGGCAGATTTTGCTCCTTTAGCCAGGCATGCCTTCTAATCACAAATCCAGTAACGACGGCCCTAAAAGAGGCCTCCAAGGAATCAAAACCACATTGCAAAGTACGCTTTCCAACCTGTTCTGCTGAATGCAATAATTCCTGTAACTCTTTTATTTTCCCCACAATCAGAAATCAACATAATGTTCTGTTTCAGTAAGCCCATAACATGCTGTTGATATTTAGGCATATGAAACTGTCAGTTTAAGGCCCTGATTGCCTAGGTTGCAGACATATAAACCTTCTTTCCCCATCTATCCAGTGCCCTCGAATCTCTATCAGAGGGGGTAGGATTTTTGGCTGTAGAGGCCTTTACACCCTTTGGACCCTGAGAAATAGTCTCAGGATCAGCAGCAGGATTTTTGAATAGGAATTTATGGGAGTCAGGAACCCTGTAATATCTCTCTGGCTTACAAGGGGCCAGAGGGCAGGGAATCAGGAGCCATGCTTGATTCCGAAAACACATCAACAATGTCTAATACAGGAGGTATTGCCAAAGGCCTATGCTGAGGAAGAAGGAAATCCCTAAGCCTCTTTTTTGATTCAGAGAAGTCCTGACTCTCCCAGTGAAAATGTTCCCTTAAAGTATGCAAAGTCTCTCCAAAAGAGTAATCCTCAGGAGGAGATGCAGATGGGATGGATTCCTCTGCATCAGAATCCTCATAGGGTGGAATAGAAAATTCCTGATCAGAAGAAATGGAAACCTGATCTGAAGATTCATAATCAGTGCCTTGCCTAGGCCTCTTAGCAGGGGGGGGGGGGTTGGGAACACCTGATCACAGTAATTAAATCCTCAGCCATTTTGATCATCTGTTTTTTAGGCATAGGGGCCTGGGCACGTGGCTCGTGCCATTTTTTTAGACATAGAAGATGTTTTTGACCTTGTTTTTGTTGTTGGCGTCAGTTTAATATAAAAATGTTGAGGCCTGAAAACACCCTCAGAAGCCAGTGCATGCTCAGCGGCTCCGGACCCATCCAAGGGAGAGACATCCACGGGTTCAATACTCTGAGAATCTCGTGGCATACTGGACTCTGAATGGGTCTCGGTAGAGGCCTGTGACTCAAAAGTAGCATGCATCAGGGGCTGCGAAAGCACCTCACTGAGTACTGGGGAACCAGAGACTGGCTTAGGAGAAACTTCGTTGTCGGTTTTGTACCTCGACAGTCTCTGTCTTTTTCTTTGCGTTTTTTGTGAACTCTGGTAGTCGGATTGCTAACAGACAACATTTCAGGATAATTAAATCTTGTACCAAAATATTTAGAAGCAAAAATATACCGATGCTTAATAGTGCGTTGGTTAAATCTAACACAAAACTGACAGCAAGGCACTTTGTGATCTGGGCCTAGGCAAGGAATACAGTACAAATGAAAATTTTTATGAGGTATTTGCTTCCAACAAGTAATGCAATTATTAACTTTTACTGACATCGGTAAGGAGAAAGAAAAAGTTTCCCCAATGGGGTACTTCACTTTAGTTTGAAGACTTCGGTTCTGAAACTCAAATACGAAAATTTCAGGAGTCGGCCGACCAGAACTTGCGAACTGCTTCTGCTTCGGGCACCGCACGGCAAGAAAGACTGAATAAAATGGTGTCGGCTGCATGTTTTATACCCCTGATGACCGGATGTCATGGAAGAGGAGACAGCAACTGACACAGGACCCAAGACTTTGTTATTCAGGCCGACTGAGGGCAACCTGCCAGCAGATTACCCAAATGTAATGACTGCAACAGTGAAACACGAAGAACATCTGTACTATATTCTTTGTGTTTCACTGTTGCAGTCATTACATTTGGGTAGACACCCAAAGCTATGGTTGGGAGGATGGATTTATACAGCATTTGGACCAGCTGTAAGGCCCTGCAGGACTCTGGATTTAGAGAACAGAGGTAAAAGGTAATGTTTGGTGAACGTATGAACTGAGCTCCAGGTAGCAGCTTCTAGAACGTCTCTGGTAGGAACACCTCTGAGAAAGGCTGTAGAAGTAGATGCAGCCCTGGTGAAATGAGATCTGATGCCCTGGGGGATAGTTTTACCAAGGTGCATATAGCAGAAACAAATACAATGGCTTATCCATTTGGAAATAGTCTGCTTTGAAATAGACTTTCCCTCTGCCCCTGCAGCAAATGCCACGAGTAGTTCTTCAGATTTCCTTAGAGATTTTGTCCTGTTTAAGTAAAATCTAAGTTGTCTGTGTACATCCAATGAATGCAGAATCCGCTCCCCCTTGTTTTTTGGATTGGGAAAGAAAGTTGGCAAATGAATGGTTTGATTAAGAGCTACACTGGATCCCCTTGTGGAGGCAGTATAACTAATCTAGTTATGGCATATTGGGAATCAGAGTATGTCTTCAAAGCTAACAAGTTTTCCAATGCCTTCATTTTCTACACTAGGTTCCTGGATGACATCTGCATCTTGTTTGATGGAGATGAAGACCAGAGTAAGTTGTTATTGGAATACTTTAATAGTACTACTGAATTCCTACAATTTACGTCCACATTCAACTCAGACACTATTGCATATTTGGATATATGCTGGCCAAGTCGGAAGTCCTAATAATCCCCTAATAATGTGCAAGTTACAAATGGCTGCTAACTGTACTTTGATAGTACAAAAGCTAAAACCTTAACTAAACAACTTGGTCAGAAAATCCAAGGCAAACTGCAAAAGGGGCAAAAAATAAAAGGGTTGAGTCCCCAAACCTATGCTCACATAACAAATTATTTCCACTTACTGGTGTATATACTTTTCTAGTGGATTCTTTCTGAAAAGTCAATATATGAAAAACCACCTGTGAAAGCTTTGGAACAAAAGTACCGGGGGGGGCGAAGCAAGCACCAGAACGTCCCTGATTGACTCACTCAGAGGGGGAATGATGGTGTAATAACTGTTGCACTTGGTGTTGGGCAGGGAGGTAAACAGGTCACAGAGAGGAGTGCCCCAATGCTTGAAAATCAGAGTTGCAACCTTCAGATTTAGGGACCACTCATGAGACAAAAGAATGCTAATGCCGATGCTTGTCAGCGAAAATGTTGGACTTCCTCTGGATGTGTATTCCCATCAGAAAACAGAGAGAAGATATTACCCAATTCCAAACCATCATGGCCTCCCGACAAAGAGGATAAGAAAGGTCCCCCCTTGTTTGTTGAGATACCAGATATACTGTTCATCTGCATCACAATCACACCTTTGGTCATCTTGAAAGGTATGCAATAAAAGGACCTCTGCAGAAGAATATGACCCATGAACCATCCTCCCTTTGAAATGCCCCCCCCCCCCCCAAGAAGATATTTGTGGTGACCATGGCCAAGGGAGAAGGAATCATGAACCTTCTCCCATCAGTTACCAGGTGTCTATCCTCTGTGCTAGTGAGAGCAGCAGGACTGCCTGGACCTTGTCTGGCACAAACTGATTGGCAAAGAAAACGGGCTAGCAGGACTGGCAAGATTTCTGCATTACTAGACTCTTCTATTTTTTTTGTGTTATATAAAACGTGGTGTTTAAGCTGGTTTGGGCTTGTCTGAACCAGGCTCTAAGGTGCATTACCTCTGGGATATTTTTACAAAATTCATGAGGCTTCAAGACCAATCTAAGTGCTTTTTCATTTAATTTCACTTATTTTATTGCATCTGCACTTGCCTATAATTTTTATCTGTGCCTTCTAGCTAATTTATCACATTTGCACTGTTTTAAAGCAATTTACTGATTAATTGCATTTCATTACTGTAACTGTACTTCATTGCTATTTACTGCAGTTCATTACTGTTTAACTATTTTTTTTCATACTGTGAGTTCTGTTTTTATTTGTAAGTGGTTAATCTGTGCTTTTCTGAGAGTTTTACTGTGTTCTTAACCTTAAATTGAGTAGCATAGTCTGGATACAAGTTTGTTGCATCCAGAGCAGTTTATTTTTGCCTGCTGTGTTTCTGGCAGCCATCCTGGCACAAGCTGACTGGTGAAGACAGCAAGGGCTAGCAGGATTGGCTAGATTTCTGTGTTACTAGCTTTTATTTTTTGTGGTATTTAAACCCCGCATTTGAGCTGGTTTGGGCATGTTTATGCATCACACACTGCAGCTGCACTGTTTTTAACCCACTGTGAGGTATTCCAGCTAAAAATTTTTCCCTTAGTAGCACTTGTGTGATCACCTAGTAGTACTTCATCTTAGACTTTCCACTCCTTACCTCTCTCTGGCCTCTCTCCCTCAGATTCTGACAAATATGGATGGACAATTTCCTATGGTTTTTCCTACCAGTCTGGTTGATATGGGCATCCTAATGCAGTGTAGCAAATGCCTCGTACAAGTAAAACCCTCTACTACTACTACCTGGGTACACAATTTGTGAGGGATGCAAGAACAGTTGTAGATGTTCGAGTGTATTCACTGTTGCAGTCATTACATTTGGGTTATCTGCTTGCAGATAGCCCTCAAGTCGGCCTGATTAACAAAGTCTTGGGTCCTGCGTCAGTTGCTGTCCCTTCTTCCATGACGTCAGGTCATTAGGGGTACAAAACATGCAGCCAACGCCATTACATCAGTTTTTCTTGCCCCAGATGTCAGGTGCCCCCCTAATGGGAAGCAAGTAAATATAAAAATACAATGATATACCTCCAACAAAAAAGCAAATACACCAAAACGCTTTTAAGCATAGTAAAGGAAAGTAGAGGTATAGCCAAAAGAAGTTAGGGGGCTGGAGGGAGGGTATCCAGGACTGCAACAGTGAATACACTCAAACATCTACATTTATGGTAAGTGTACACAACTGTACTATGTTCTTCGTGTTTCACTGTTACAGTCATTACATTTGGGATGATTCCCAAAGCTATGGTCGGGAGGAGGAATTTAGATAGCATTAGGACTAGCTATAAGGCCCTGTAAGACTGCAGTGGCAAAGCCAACTCTGGATTTAGAGAAAATTGGCAAATGATAATGCTTGGTGAAAGTATGTACAGAACTCCAGGTAGCAGCTTCTAGGATGTCCCTGGTAGGGACTCCTCTGAGAAAGGCTGTAGAGGTAGATGCAGCCCTGGTGGAGTAAAGTCTGATCCCCTGTGGGATAGATTTTCCATGGTGCTTATAGCAGAAATTAATGCAATTGGCCTATCCATTTAGAAATGGTTTGCTGTGAAATAGCCTTCCCCTCTGCCCCTGCAGCAAATGCCACCAGCAGTTGATCAGATTTCCTTTGAGGTTTAGTCCTGTCCAAGTAGAATCTAAGTTGTCTGTGTACATCTAAAGAATGCAGTATCCGTTCCCCTTTGTTCTGTGGATTGGGAAAGAAGGTTGGCAAATGAATGGACAGATTAAGAGCCACAATGGATACCACCTTGGGCATGAAGGATGGATTGGTTCTGAGGGACACCCTGTCCGTATGAAAGATGAAAGGCTCCACTGCCATAAGGGCCTGTAATTCTGATTCCCTTCTTGCTGAAGTGATTGCTAAAAGGAAAGCTGTTTTCCAAGAAAGAAAATTTAAGTCTGCAGTAGCAGATGGCTTGAAAGGAGGTAGAGTGAGTTTCTCCAAAACAAAGTTAAGGTCCCAGGCTGGGGTTGGAGCTCTCCTGGGTGGTCTCAAAATTTTTGCCCTCTGAGGAACTGCTTGAGCAGTGGATGAGAGAAGAGGGAGGTTCTGTGTTATAATGAGTTGAAATGGCTGAGGCGTGAATTTTGATGGAGGAAAAGACAGGCATCTCAGTTAAGTATTGCAAAATCTGAGGTAAATTGGGCGCTGTGCTCATCCCTTGAGATTGGTTCCAGGCACAGAATCTTTTCATTTTCAGCATAAGATTTTCTAGTACTAGGCCTCTTTGCCTCTAAACTGATATGCATCACAGGTTTACTGGGGGATGGTACAGGAGAGATTAGGTAAGCCAGGCTGCTAGGTTCAGTGTTGGAAGCTGAAGGTTAAGAATCCAGTTCTCCTGCTGAGACAACAGGGAAGGAGTCTGAGGCAGGTGCCATGGGGATAACAGTGACACACTGCTTAGGAGGGGGTACCGGTGTTGGCAGGGCCAGTCTGGAGCAATCAAAATCATCCTTGGTTTGTCCTGTTTGGTTTTCAGTAGTACTTTGGAGAGCAGAGGCAAAGGGGAATGCATACACTGACAGGTTTTTCCAGCTGAAGGACAGATCATCCACTTTCCAGGCTTGCTTGTGGGGAGTCCTTGTGCAAGATTTGTCCAATTGGTACTTCTGGGGAGAGGCAAATAGGTCTATATCTGGGCACCCCCATTTGCTTGTCAACATGTTGAAAATCCTTGGTTCCAGTTTCCACTGTGGGTCCATGAGGTTTCTGCTTCGCCTGTTTGCCAGTGTATTTAATTTTCCTGACAGGAATTGAGCTTGTAGGTGCACTTGGTAGCTCAAGGCTGTGTTCCACAATGCCATGGCTAGTCTGCAGATGGGTAAGAATGTGTAGCCCCCTGCTTGTTTATGTACCACACAACAGTGGTGTTGTCTGTCTTTACCATTAGTTGTCCTGGAAGAATGTGATCCTTGATGGCTGTCACAGCATTCTGTACAGCTAACATTTCTTTTTGATTGATATGTAGGTGCATTTGACTTGGGTTCCATTTGCCCTGAATGCACTTCCCTGCCAGGTGAGCCCCCCCCATACATAGTCTGATGCATCTGTTAGGGTGTGGGTGGCAGGCGGTGGTGTGAAAGGTAGTCCCTTGTTTTGGTGGCAGGCCTCTGCCCACCAAAGGAACTCTAGGTTCAGTAAACCGCTGACAAGACCTCTATTCAAATCATAGCTAGCTACAGGCCTCCAGACTGACTCAAGATGCCCGTTCCACCTCTATGGACATCTTTGAATCTATCAAGAGTTGACCCTTTACCCTGATCCTGGGCAACTTTAACTATTCAACCACAGATTGGAAGAACTACTCATGCCAAAACACAAATACCCAGAAATTCCTTGATTTTGTCAAAGCAAATGTCTTGGATCAGCTGGTCGACACCCCAAGAGGTGATAACATCTTGGACTTGGTATTAACCAACTTGAGTAACCACCGCAGCATATAAATCAAAATCAAAGCAAAAAACGGCTGAAAATGACTCAAAAAGAAATAGCCACCGCAGCATCCCTACAGTGTCATCGTCCCTGGTAAGATTTGACCACAAAGCAGTCACTTTCAAAAAGTCACCATCTCCCCTGTCCCACCCCTCCTCTCCGCTTCGGTCAAACATAAAACTTCTCCAAAGCTGATTAAAATCTCCTGAGGGAAGGTAGAAACAACTTCACAGCCTCCTTCCCCTCCCGTAGGAACTGGCACAAATGTCCAAACCTATGCCAAAGTACTATAAGAGCATTTATATAGCTGAATGGAACTAGGAATACCAGGACAGGGCAAAATCCTCCTCCTCAAGGAAGAGTTTTTATCTGTCTGATGGACATCTGCAATAAATTCCATAATAAAAAGGAAAAAAATTGCTGTCCAGGACATGAGCAGCAGGTGCCTAATTGGAAGGAATCTCTTTAGCCTAAACAAGCAAATAAGAACACTAATGAAATCCTCCAAAGCAAACTTTGAATTCAAACTGGCCATATCTACTAAAGGCAATCATAAGGCCTTGACACAAGTCTGCAATCTCAAAGAAAGCACTCAGATCTGCTCCCAACTGGTGGTCAAAGACACCATATATACAAATGCCATAGATATAGCCAACTTGCTGGCAGACAGGTTAAATGAAAACTTTGCCCCACTATCTCCCCATCAGTAAATCAGAACATCCCCAGCACCTGCCTCCTCACCTTATTTCTATGGAGCAAGTCATCACTGCCCTCTCAAAAGCAGAAAAATGCAGCCTCCATGGGACCAGATAACATCCCAGACTGCATCCTAAATAAACTTAGGCAGGAGCTTGCAGCACCACTAGGCAACCTATTCAACCAAAGCCTGAGTACAGTCTTCATCCCAGCCGAGTGGAGGACAGCCACTGTCATTCCTTTGCACAAAGGTGGAGCATCCACCAATC
This sequence comes from Protopterus annectens, assembly GCF_019279795.1. Taxonomy (NCBI): domain Eukaryota; kingdom Metazoa; phylum Chordata; order Ceratodontiformes; family Protopteridae; genus Protopterus; species Protopterus annectens. The sequence continues at coordinate 1,743,674,962 of NC_056726.1, read as the reverse complement.
CAGGAAATTATAGACCCATCAGCCTAACTAGCCTGATCTGCAAGGCAATGGAATGGATTATCATGGACCTCATTAACAAGGACACTGCCAACATCCAAACACTCAATCCCATGCAGTTAGGTTTTGTCAAGGGAGGTCATGCCTGCTAAACTTGATCGACTTCTTTGAGACAGTCACCAAAGCCATGGACGAGGGGAAGACGGTGCACACAACCTACACTGACCTGGCCAAAGCCTTCAATACTATTCCCCACTCTGGTATAATAGATAAACTCTCTCAACTAGGCATCAATCCATATGTTACTAGATGGGTAGCAAACTGGCTCACTGATGTAACCCACCTAGTCAAAATAGGGGAAGCCACCTCAAGTGTAGATCCGTAATGAGCAGTGTACCCCAGGGATCGGTCTTGGGGCTCTGCTGTTTGGAATATACTTTTGTGAGGTGCAAGCCAAAACCAATGGGCTATGGCTGACTAAGTTTGCAGATAACTGCAAGCTGGGTGCTGTCATCAATTCCCATAGTGATGGGGATATCCTCCAAGAGGGTCTCACCCAAGCAAATGACTGGTGACAGAAACATGGCCTCAAACTGAATGTCAAAAAATGCATCATCCCCTTTGGGAGAGTTATGTCCTCACAAATCAGCACATTAACTACAAGGTCCTAAGCACGCAATCAGTCATGAGGGACTTGGGCACCCAGGTAGAAAGCAAACTGACTTTTGACCACCATAATGCCTCCATTGTAAGGAAAGCTTTCTATACTGCCAACCCAATTAGGAAGAGTATCTCATCTGGGGATGAGACCATAACATCCATGTGTTCTTTCCTTATAAGACCTATTACTGAGTACAATGCCCCTTTCAGCATGTACCTTACAAAGCACATGCAGCAGCTGGAGAGACCACAGAGGAGTTCCTCACCAGGAGGATCATCTAGGGACACAAACATCTATCCCACGCATATGGGCTAAAAGCTCTGTCCCCCTATTCAGTCTCAGACTTCTCGGAGTTGACCTCTGCTGGTATACAAAGCAATCTCAGACCCTGCCTTGATAGGACAGCTGCATATGTGCAAGTCCAGCTCCACTCGAGTAACCCACACGAGCAACCTCAACCTGGTCTGTGCTATCAATAGGACTTGTTGGCAAGACAGATTTGTGTCTTGGAGACTCCCCTTTCTGTGGAATAGGCTCCCCCTCCACATCAAGTAGAGTGCCTCATTAATCCTTTTTAAGCACAACCTGGATAACTGGATGGGGAACAGAAAATATACCCCTGGGATTCCACCTGTGTCCCTGCTGGAAAAGGGCATTGGGTGCTGACTTGTTGAAACATGGGCTAAATTCTTGGCTAGGCTTGTAATGGCCTCAGGGCAAATAGCTTAGTAACTTCCTATGATCCTAGTAGACTACAACCACCAAGGAATTTGTTTGCGACACACCTTCATTCCCTTATTGGAAAACTGAAGAGATGAGTAAGGAAGGAACACTGAACATGCCAGGGTCCACTGTAGAGCCCTCATGTGACATCTAGCTAAAGAAACCAACCATACTGATGTCACATGACCTAAACGTTTCATAACTGCATGTGGTGGTAGTTTTGGAGTTGCAAGCAATTACAGGGCTGAAAACTCGACTTTGTGACCCCAATGATTTAATGGATCGTCTTTAAATGACATCTTATTAACTCCAGAACTTGTACAAGCTGAAGGTGCAATTTTGGATAGTTGACTGTAATACCCAAGATGCTGCATAGTTACAATAAGGAGTCCCTGGTCGAGATCAACAATGCCTTTGTGGGGGTGGTGAGGAGCCAATTGACTGGGTATAGAAATACCTGAAAACCCTGCAGCATCTGCCGTGCACTTGGTAAACACCAGGGGCTGTGGTGACACCAGATGACAGTGGCCTGAACTGGTAAGGCCTAGCTACCAGCCAGAAGCAAAGAAACTTCCAAGAATGCTGGTCTATCTTTACATGATAAGTGTCACAAAGGTCTATCGAGTGCATCCAATCATCCTTCCTCAAAAGAGGCAAGGTGGATTGCAGTGTCAATGTCTGAAACTTGTTTTTCAGAAACTGGTTCAGCTTGCTCATATCCAAAATTGGTCTGAGATGTGTTGTCTTTGGAACTAAAAAAAAAAAAATACTGGAAAAGAGACTATCTGTTCTGCAGGGACATTCATGAATGGCTCAATTTACAAGAAACGTCTGAATCTCTGCCACTGCATAAAGTTTCTGATGGGGTGGAACACCTGGGAAACATTTTGGGTGATAGCTTTGGAACTTCTAAAAAGTAAATGTAATAACCTCTGGATACAACTCTCAACACAGTGCAGTGTTGCAGTGCTAGCATTCTCACCTCACAGCAAGAATTTTTCCATTCGATTCTCTGCTGGAGTGCCTTCTGTGTGGAGTCTGCATGTCCTCCCTGCAATTGTGTGGGTTTCCTCCGTGTGCTCTGGTTTCATCCCACGTTATAAAGACATACATCTAGAGCATTTCTTCCCGGGCCTTCACTGAAAATTGGGTTCATTCCAAGTTGGACTTTCCTGGTTAACAAATGAAAAGTAAATAACACCCACACATCTGAGTTGATGGCCGCCCAAGCTATTGGGTGAAGAGCTAGATGACCTCCCCTCCCGACTACCTGCAGAGAACAGCAGCTGGACAAGATTTCAAGGCTGCTGAAAGGGCCTGCTGGAAAAAGACCAGTGAAGCTCTGACTCTGTGGACTGCCTCTGCCCTGTGTGTGGAGTCTATTATGACTCCCCTCCGGCCTCTGGAGGAGCACCCTGGGTAGAGAAAGTACAGTTGTGTACACTTACCATAAATGTAGATGTTAGAGTGTATTCACTGTTGCAGTCATTACATTTGGATAATCTGCTGGCAGGTTGCCCTCAGTTGGCCTGAATAACAAAGCCTTGGGTCCTCGTCGGTTATGTTCCTTCTTCCATGACATCAGGTCGTCAAGGGTATAAAACATGCAGCCGAAGCAATTACATCAGTTTTTCTTGCCTCAGATGTCAGGTGCTCCCCAAATGGGGAGCAAAATATATATATATAATTAAAGACACAAAAAATATACCTCCAAACAAAAGCAAATACACCAAAAGGCTTTCAAGCATAGTAAAAGAAAGTAGAGGTATAGCAAGAGAAAAACTGGGGGCTGGAGGAGGGTAACCAGGACTGCAACAGTGAATACTCTCGAACATCTACATGGGGAGCAAAAAATATATATATATAAATAAACAATAAAAATATATAAATGCACTTTTAGAAACAAACTTTACCTTCATCTACAAGCAAATACACCACAAAGGCTTTTGTGTATACTGAAGGAAAGAAAAGGTATAGAAAGCAGGATGGCGAGTGGGTAACCCAGACTGCGACAGTGAATACACTCGAACATCTACATTTATGGTAAGTGTACACAACTGTACAAAGATCTTCATGTTGCAGTTATTCCATTTGGGTAGAATCCCAAAGCTATGGATGGGAGGATGGAACTAAACATCATTAGAAGTGGCTATAAGGCCCTGCAGGAATGCAGTGACAAAGCCTGCCCTGGATTTGGAGGAGAGAGGCAAATGATAATGCTTTGTGAAGGTATGAACAGAGCTCCAAGTAGCAGTTCTAGAATGTCTTTGGATGGAACCCCTCTGAGAAAAGCTGCTGAAGTAGAGGCAGCCCTGGTGGAATGTGATCTGATCCCGTTGGGCACAGGTTTACCATGGTGGCAGTAGCAGAAACTAATGCAGTGGCTTATCCACTTAGAAATAGTCTGCTATGATATAGCCTTCCCCTCTGACCCTGCAGCAAATGCTACCAGTAGTTGCTCAGACTTTCTTCGAGATTTGGTCCTGTTAAAGTAGAACCTTAGTTGTCTGTGTACATCTATCCAATTAAACGTCCTGTGCTATAGCCAAAGTCCCACCAGACAAAAATACAAAGTCCAAAAATTAACAGTGGTAGGACACTGCTGAAGTTTCTTCCTCCTTTATTAAAACACACAAATTGCCAAGGATGAGCACATTCGGGTAACAACCCTTCATCAGATAAAATGAGAACAAACATTCCAACAATTTAAATTATCAACCAGCCAATGAGTTGTCAGTAAACCTTCCACCTTTTCTGCAGGGTGGGCTTCAAAGGTACTACATCATTTAGCCCTGGATTCCTATGAGCCATCAGCTCCAATATCCATTTAGATTCTAAAGATTCTGTTAGAAACTTGATATCACCTCCTCTATTATTTTGTCTCACATTGACCACAGCTCTAAAGCGAAATGTGTGTGTGGGATTCATCTCAATATGCCTATAAAGGGCATTATGTAAATCCTTATTCCGTATGGAAGACAGGTGTTGAAGCACCCTCACCTTAAACATATTGTTAGTCTTTCCCACATAGAACCCAGGACATTGTACACATTCTGCCAAATAGACCAAATTACTAGTCCTGCAGGTAGCCCTAGCCTTGAAATTGAAAACCTTACCACTAACAGGATGTATAAAGATGGTATCCTTGTTAATGAAAGAACATGCTTTGCAAAAGCCACATGGGACACTACCTGCTGTATCCTTGAAAGGTTTTGATGTGGTTAAAGTTTTCTCCACACATAACAAATCTTTTAAATTTTATTCCTCCTATAACCAAAACTAGGTCTGGCCCCTACAATATTTCATAGCTTATTATCACTCCTTAAAATATTCCAGTTTTTGTTGACTATATCCCTTATGTCACCAATATTACTGCTATAGGTAAAGAATAATTTAGGATCTTCCGATCTACACGTGATGGAGGGGGGGTACCTTTTCTTCTCCTGCCTTGCATCTAAGCCACGGTTTAAACTTATTCTCCCTTTTTTGATTGTTGCTGCTTACTACCCTGTTTACTAATTCTTCTTTATAGCCCCTATCACAAAAATGTTTTAATTCAATCACTTCTTTCTCATATTGAGTATCCTCCAGACATAATCTAGATGTCCTACCAATCTGTCCCTGGATAATATTTGGAAACATAAAACGAGGATGCATGCTATCATAGCATAACAAAGTGTTCTTCCAACACTCCTTCCTCTGTAGACAGGATGAAAAACCTGTCTCAGTTTGTGAAATACAGACATCAAGAAAATCTATCCGTATGTCTGAGTAATTCAATGTAAATCTAAAAAAGGAAGTGGTAGAATGCAAATATGCAACAAACTTCTCCAATAGTCCAGGGCCTCCCTTCCAAAGAATAAAAACATTGTCCACAAAACGGGTGTATATATAAATATGTTGCATCCATTTCTGATTATTAAAGATGGTGACCCTTTCCCAATACCAGAGGACCAAATTAGCGTAAGTATTGGCACAGGGGGTGCCCATGGCTACCCCCTGTGCTTGTCTATATGTTTGTTTGGCTCCAATAAATACATTATTTTCCAAAACTATGGTCAATAATGTTCTGACCAAAGCTATTTTCCTTTCATCTTCACCCATATCTCTCATAACTTCTCCTATGGCACGTAAGCCATATTCATTACTAATAACAGTAAAAAGGCTCTGGACATCCAGCATCACCATCAAAAGATTTTCCTGTGATTTTATACTATTAACTTCCCCTATCGTCTTCAAAAAATCACCTGTATCTTTTAATATACTGGTCACCTTATCAACATAAGGCCGAAGTGTATATTCAAGCCAAATAGAGATGTTTTCCGTGACCCATCCTCTACCCGAAACAATGGGTCGGAGAGGTGGGTCCACAATGGATTTTTGAATCTTAGGTAAAGCTTTAAAAATGGGAGTAACAGCCATTTCTACCCATAAAAATTGAAATAAATCATCACTGATTTTCATTTCAAAATTTAGTTGTTGCAGGCTATTATGTACCTTGTCCACCAAAAGCTTAACACCAATTGGATTAATCGGAATATAAGTGTTCTTGTCTGATAATAACGCTTGCATTTTATGTTCGTAAAAAGCTGTATCTAACACTACCACCTCACCTCCCTTATCAGCCATCTTAATGACTAAATCTTTGTTACAACTTAAATCCAACAATGCTTTGTGTTGAGCCTGTGTTAAGTTATAGAACTTATGAAATTCCCTTGTTTGAAAATATTCCTGTAAATCTTGTTCACAACTATTAATAAACAAACTCAAGGCAGGAGAAAAAGGTGGTACATAACAACTAGGCTGTTTCAGTGAGGTTCTGCTCTCATTTTTAGTCCCAAAAATACATCTCAAGGCTAAGTTTCTACAGAACAACATTAGATCTAAGACAACCTCATTAAAAACACTGGCCCTGCTGGGCACAAAAGACATACCTTTGTTTAACACATACAACTCATCTTTCGTTAAAACATGAGGATAAATTATAAACAATACCAGTATTACTGTTGAAAGTCATTCTAAGGTTTTCCTCCTCTTGTTCGGGTCTCTGCCCTCGCTGGAAGACCATTTCCAAGCTCCTCGTTTTTTGACTGGAGCTGGACGATTTCAAAAACGTTGACATCCCTGTGTGCTCTTAGGCGCCCCATTCCAACCCCTTCTGAGGCTGACGTTTCAGATTTTGCAGATAGTCCACTGGCATACATGTTGTTTGAACATGTAGTCGCTGAACAAATAGTGTTCTCAGTTAGCGCTACAACTTGTGGAACCACAATGTTGTCCACAATAGCCCTGGACTCCCCTTCAAATTCTTCTGCTTGAGGTTTCGTGTTGTTACATCCATGCAACAAACCAGAACCATTAGTTGTCGCACTAACCGTTGGTATCGCTGAATACTCCGTCAAACTCCTCCCCTCCTGCTGACGTCGAAGCGGCTTTCCAGTGGTCTCATCGCTCATGGTAGAACGCTGCCCTCTGTTCCTCGGCCAAACAAAGATGTTCCCTTGGGTGAAATCTTCGTAGTCTCTTTTAAGTTTATTTGTCTTTTATGCGACGTAATTTCTCGTCGCTCTCAACAAGCGTACCATATAGTTGTTTCAAACGTGCTGAATAAACAGATTCACAAAACTCAGTCTCTAGTTTATAACGATAGTCTCCACTTCTTTTTTAAGTAGAGCTATTTCTGGAGCAAAAAAGTCATTAATAATGTCCATGTATTTAAAGCTGGTTTGAATGTTTAAAGACTGCCATCGTGCTAGTAACTCTGGATAACGTTCGCCCTGTGTAGGCATACATAGGATCCTCATTCCTCGTGGTACTATGCCATACTGTTGACAGGCTTCTAGATGATAAGTCTGCCATTTCAAACATTGCAGCCTTCCTGCCTTGTAACTCAAATCATGTAGCAGGTTATCAAAGTTTTTATCCGTAGCTACCGGGACTCTATTACTGACCAAGTCAGCCTTGCTTACCGTGAACCCCAGATTAAGCAATGGATTTTCTTGAACAAAAAGGTCTTTAAAGCCTGTACCGGAGGGCTCAACTCTTATTCCTCCTTCACCATGGTTGACATCAGAAGATGTTCCAGTCTTCTTATTCTCCAAAGCATGCATAGCACAATCGAACAACGACAGACAAGTATCCAATTAAACGTTCTGTGCTATAGCCAAAGTCCCACCAGACAAAAATACAAAGTCAAAAAATTAAGAATGGTAGGACACTGCTGAAGTTTCTTCCTCCTTTATTAAAACACACAAATTGCCAAGGATGAGCGCTTTCGGGTAACAACCCTTCATCAGATAAAATGAGAACAAACATTCCAACAATTTAAATTATCAACCAGCCAATGAGTTGTCAGTAAACCTTCCGCCTTTTCTGCAGGGCGGGCTTCAAAGGTACTACATCATTTAGCCCTGGATTCCTATGAGCCATCAGCTCCAATATCCATTTAGATTCTAAAGATTCTGTTAGAAACTTGATATCACCTCCTCTATTATTTTGTCTTACATTGACCACAGCTCTAAAGCGAAATGTGTGTGTGGGATTCATCTCAATATGCCTATAAAGGGCATTATGTAAATCCTTATTCCATTATGGAAGACAGGTGTTGAAGCACCCTCACCTTAAACATATTGTTAGTCTTTCCCACATAGAACCCAGGACATTGTACACATTCTGCATTTTAATTCAATCACTTGGAAAATAATGTATTTATTGGAGCCAAACAGACATATAGACAAGCACAGGGGGTAGCCATGGGCACCACCTGTGCCAATACTTATGCTAATTTGGTCCTCTGGTATTGGGAAAGGGTCACAATCTTTAATAATCAGGAATGGATGCAACATATTTATATATACACCCGTTTTGTGGATGATGTTTTTATTCTTTGGAAGGGAGGCCCTGGACTATTGGAGAAGTTTGTTACATATTTGCAATCTACCACTTCCTTTTTTAGATTTACATTGAATTACTCAGACATACGGATAGATTTTCTTGATGTCTGTATTTCACAAACTGAGACAGGTTTTTCATCCTGTCTACAGAGGAAGGAGTGTTGGAAGAACACTTTGTTATGCTATGATAGCATGCATCCTCGTTTTATGTTTCCAAATATTATCCAGGGACAGATTGGTAGGACATCTAGATTATGTCTGGAGGATACTCAATATGAGAAAGAAGTGATTGAATTAAAACGTTGTTTTTGTGATAGGGGCTATAAAGAAGAATTAGTAAACAGGGTAGTAAGCAGCAACAATCAAAAAAGGGAGAATAAGTTTAAACCGTGGCTTAGATGCAAGGCAGGAGAAGAAAATGTACCCCCCTCCATCACGTGTAGATCGGAAGATCCTAAATTATTCTTTACCTGTAGCAGTAATATTGGTGACATAAGGGATATAGTCAACAAAAATTGGAATATTTTAAGGAGTGATAATAAGCTAAGAAATATTGTAGGGGCCAGACCTAGTTTTGGTTATAGGAGGAATAAAAATTTAAAAGATTTGTTATGTGTGGAGAAAACTTTAACCACATCAAAACCTTTCAAGGATACAGCAGGTAGTGTCCCATGTGGCTTTTGCAAAGCATGTTCTTTCATTAACAAGAATACCATCTTTAAACATCCTGTTAGTGGTAAGGTTTTCAATTTCAAGGCTAGGGCTACCTGCAGGACTAGTAATTTGGTCTATTTGGCAGAATGTGTACAATGTCCTGGGTTCTATGTGGGAAAGACTAACAATATGTTTAAGGTGAGGGTGCTTCAACACCTGTCTTCCATAATGCCCTTTATAGGCATATTGAGATGAATCCCACACACACATTTCGCTTTAGAGCTGTGGTCAATGTAAGACAAAATAATAGAGGAGGTGATATCAAGTTTCTAACAGAATCTTTAGAATCTAAATGGATATTGGAGCTGATGGCTCATAGGAATCCAGGGCTAAATGATGTAGTACCTTTGAAGCCCGCCCTGCAGAAAAGGTGGAAGGTTTACTGACAACTCATTGGCTGGTTGATAATTTAAATTGTTGGAATGTTTGTTCTCATTTTATCTGATGAAGGGTTGTTACCCGAAAGCGCTCATCCTTGGCAATTTGTGTGTTTTAATAAAGGAGGAAGAAACTTCAGCAGTGTCCTACCATTCTTAATTTTTGGACTTTGTCTGTGTACATCCAATGAATGCAGAATCCACTCCCCCTTATTCTGCAGATTTGGGTAAAATGTTGGCAGGTGAATGGTCTGGTTAAGAGCCACACTCAATACCACCTTAGGCATAAAAGGAGGATTGGTCCTGAGGGACACCCTGTTTGGGTAAAATATAATAAAAGGCTCCACTGCTATGAGAGCCTGTAGTTCTGAAACCCTTCTTGCTGAAGTGACTGCCAAGAGAAAAACTGTTTTCCAAGATAGAAATTTTATATCCGCAGTAGCTGCTGGTTCAAAAGGAGGCAGGGTGAGTTTTTCCAACAGAAAATTGAGATCCTATGCAGGAGTTGGTGATCTTTTGGGAGGCCTTAAATTTTTGGCCCCTCGAAGATACTGTTTAAGCAGAGGATGAGAAAAGAGGGGAGGCTCTGTGTTGTAATGAGCCGAGATGGCAGAGGCATGGATTTTTATTGTAGAAAAAGATAGGCCCTTGTCAAGCATCTCAGTCAAATATTGTAAAATCGGAGGAATATTGGGCTTCGCTTTGTCTGTTCCTTGTGCTTGGTTCCAAGCACAAAATCTTTTCCATTTATCAGCATAAGATTTTCTAGTTCTAGGCCTTCTGGCTTCCAAAATGACATCCATCACAGATTTACTGAGAGTTGTGGTTTGAATAATTAGTTGATCAGCCATTCTGCAAGATTCAGAGTTTGGAGCAGAGTATGCAGAATTTGATAGTTCTGCTGAGACAGTAGATGAGGTATTTGAGGCAAGTACCATGGAGGAAGCTGAGACATATTCCTAAGTGGGTACCAGTGCTGGTGAGGCCAGTCCGGAGCAACTAGGATCATTTTGGTTTCTCCTGTTTGACTATTAGTAAGAACTTGGAGGGTAGAGGCAGATGGGGAAGTCAGAGACTGATAGGTTTTTCCAATTGAAGGATAGGGCATCCGCTTTCCATGCTTTTTTGTGATGAGTTCTTGTGCAGAATTTGTCCAACTGATAATTTTGGGGAGAGGCAAATAGATCTAGGTCTGGTTTCCTCCATTTCTGTGTTAACATGCTGAAGTTTTGTGGATCCAGTTTCCATTTGTGCGGGTCCATAACATTTCTGCTTAGGTCGCCTGCCAGAGTATTTTGCTTTCCTAGCAGGAATTGAGCTTGAATATGTATTTGGTAAGTCAAGGCTGTGTTCCACAAGACCACGGATAGTCTGCAAATGGGGTAGGAATGTGTACCCCCCTGCTTGTTTATGTACCACATAACCATGGTGTTTTTGTCTTTATCAGTAGTTGTCCTGGATGAAGTAAGTCCTTGAAGGCTGTCAGAGCATTCTGAACAGCTAGCATCTCTTTCTGGTTGATATGCAGATGCATTTGATTTGGGCTCCATTTACCCTGAATGCATCACCCTGCCAGGTGGGCCCCCCAAGCATAGTCTGATGCATCTGTAGTTAGGGTTTGGGTGGCAGGGGTAGACTGAATGACAGTCCCTTGTTTTGGAGACATGTCTCTGCCCACCAAAGGAACTCCTGTTGTAGGCAGGGAATGAGGGAATCAATCTTTCCAGACTGTGACAATGCTGACTCCATAAACTTTTTAGGTACCACTGAAGCTTCCTCATAAGCAGTCTCGCATATGGAATTAGTAGAATGCAGGATGCCATAAACCCCAAAGCCTGCAGAATTTGTCTTGCAGATAACTGGGTTTTTTTGCCATTTGTTTGAAGTATGTTGTCACTTGCCTTTGTTTGTCTGGCATGAGGTAAGCCATCTGGTCAGTTGTATTCAGGCTTGCACCCAGGAATGTAATTATTTGAGAGGGTACCAGTTGTGATTTCTTTTCATTTATGGTGTACCCTAGGCATGCTAGAAGCCTTTTTACAAATGCCAGATGTTGAAGAAGAGTTTCCTCGTCCTCTGCTTGAATGAGACAGTCATCCAGATAAGGATAAATTTGAATGCTACTTTGTCTACAGAATGCAATTACTGGTGCCAGGCACTTTGCAAAGACCCTGGGCGCAGTAGATAAGCCAAAGGGCAGTGCAGAGAATTGGTAATGTAAAAACCCTGCTTTGAAGCGGAGGTATCTTCTGCACAATTCCCTTATTGGGGTATGCAGGTATGCCTCTTAAGTCTAGTGTTACTAACCAAGCATTCCTGCCTAGCATAGGCAGTAGCTGTTGTAAAGTCAGCATTCTGAATTTTGGAATGTCCAGGAATGTGTTCAAAATCGGTAAGTCCAGTATTGGACGCCATGAATTGTCTTTTCTGGGTACCAGCAAGTGTCTTGAATAAAAACCTTGTCCTTTTCCTTTTCTGGTACTGGTTGAATAGCCCCCATATCCATGAGGGACATGACTTGTTTCTAGGCCTCTGCCCACTGGTTTTGTGGCAAAACCAGCCATCCGTTTGGAACTGGCAAAGTATGGAAATGAAATCTGTACCCCTGGGATACTATGTTTAATACCCACTTGTCCTGGGTAATTAACTGCCAATTTTGAGCATGAAGTGCTAGTTTTCCCCCCAAGGGTGCTGTCAAAAGATAAGTGCTTGGGGATGGTAGAGGAAAGTCAATGAGACTGCTTACTGTAGGGTTGTGCTTTGTTTCCTCCAAATTTGGAGGTGGAGACACCCCATTGCTTTGACCTGTAAGAACCCTGTGTTTGGTATCTGGAGCCTTTTGAACGCCTGGATTTGCCTTGAGTGGCTCTGTTGGACACAAGAAAGGACCAATTTTTAGTAGGCCAGTGTCTACTGAACCTGGGTGGCTGTACTTGCAAGAAATATTTTACAGTTTGCATATATTTAGCTTTGTCTTCCATTTTCTTTAAAACATCTTCTGCCTTATTACCAGAGTATCATGCTGCAAAGGGCATCCAACAATTTAGCTTTAACATGATCAGGCAGATTTTGCTCCTTTAGCCAGGCATGCCTTCTAATCACAAATCCAGTAACGACGGCCCTAAAAGAGGCCTCCAAGGAATCAAAACCACATTGCAAAGTACGCTTTCCAACCTGTTCTGCTGAATGCAATAATTCCTGTAACTCTTTTATTTTCCCCACAATCAGAAATCAACATAATGTTCTGTTTCAGTAAGCCCATAACATGCTGTTGATATTTAGGCATATGAAACTGTCAGTTTAAGGCCCTGATTGCCTAGGTTGCAGACATATAAACCTTCTTTCCCCATCTATCCAGTGCCCTCGAATCTCTATCAGAGGGGGTAGGATTTTTGGCTGTAGAGGCCTTTACACCCTTGGGACCCTGAGAAATAGTCTCAGGATCAGCAGCAGGATTTTTGAATAGGAATTTATGGGAGTCAGGAACCCTGTAATATCTCTCTGGCTTACAAGGGGCCAGAGGGCAGGGAATCAGGAGCCATGCTTGATTCGAAAACACATCAACAATGTCTAATACAGGAGGTATTGCCAAAGGCCTATGCTGAGGAAGAAGGAAATCCCTAAGCCTCTTTTTGATTCAGAGAAGTCCTGACTCTCCCAGTGAAAATGTTCCCTTAAAGTATGCAAAGTCTCTCCAAAAGAGTAATCCTCAGGAGGAGATGCAGATGGGATGGATTCCTCTGCATCAGAATCCTCATAGGGTGGAATAGAAAATTCCTGATCAGAAGAAATGGAAACCTGATCTGAAGATTCATAATCAGTGCCTTGCCTAGGCCTCTTAGCAGGGGGGGGGGGGTTGGGAACACCTGATCACAGTAATTAAATCCTCAGCCATTTTGATCATCTGTTTTTTAGGCATAGGGGCCTGGGCACGTGGCTCATGTGCCGTTTTTTTAGACATAGAAGATGTTTTTGACCTTGTTTTTGTTGTTGGCGTCAGTTTAATATAAAAATGTTGAGGCCTGAAAACACCCTCAGAAGCCAGTGCATGCTCAGCGGCTCCGGACCCATCCAAGGGAGAGACATCCACGGGTTCAATACTCTGAGAATCTCGTGGCATACTGGACTCTGAATGGGTCTCGGTAGAGGCCTGTGACTCAAAAGTAGCATGCATCAGGGGCTGCGAAAGCACCTCACTGAGTACTGGGGAACCAGAGACTGGCTTAGGAGAAACTTCGTTGTCGGTTTTGTACCTCGACAGTCTCTGTCTTTTCTTTGCTTTTGTGAACTCTGGTAGTCGGATTGCTAACAGACAACATTTCAGGATAATTAAATCTTGTACCAAAATATTTAGAAGCAAAAATATACCGATGCTTAATAGTGCGTTGGTTAAATCTAACACAAAACTGACAGCAAGGCACTTTGTGATCTGGGCCTAGGCAAGGAATACAGTACAAATGAAATTTTTTATGAGGTATTTGCTTCCAACAAGTAATGCAATTATTAACTTTTACTGACATCGGTAAGGAGCAAGAAAAGGTTTCTCTAATGGGGTACTTCACTTTAGTTTGAAGACTTCGGTTCTGAAACTCAAAAACAAAAATTTCAGGAGTCGGCCGACCAGAACTTGCGAACTGCTTCTGCTTCGGGCACCGCACGGCAAGAAAGACTGAATAAAATGGTGTCGGCTGCATGTTTTATACCCCTGATGACCGGATGTCATGGAAGAGGAGACAGCAACTGACACAGGACCCAAGACTTTGTTATTCAGGCCGACTGAGGGCAACCTGCCAGCAGATTACCCAAATGTAATGACTGCAACAGTGAAACACGAAGAACATCTGTACTATATTCTTTGTGTTTCACTGTTGCAGTCATTACATTTGGGTAGACACCCAAAGCTATGGTTGGGAGGATGGATTTATACAGCATTTGGACCAGCTGTAAGGCCCTGCAGGACTCTGGATTTAGAGAACAGAGGTAAAAGGTAATGTTTGGTGAACGTATGAACTGAGCTCCAGGTAGCAGCTTCTAGAACGTCTCTGGTAGGAACACCTCTGAGAAAGGCTGTAGAAGTAGATGCAGCCCTGGTGAAATGAGATCTGATGCCCTGGGGGATAGTTTTACCAAGGTGCATATAGCAGAAACAAATACAATGGCTTATCCATTTGGAAATAGTCTGCTTTGAAATAGACTTTCCCTCTGCCCCTGCAGCAAATGCCACAGTAGTTCTTCAGATTTCCTTAGAGATTTTGTCCTGTTTAAGTAAAATCTAAGTTGTCTGTGTACATCCAATGAATGCAGAATCCGCTCCCCCTTGTTTTTTGGATTGGGAAAGAAAGTTGGCAAATGAATGGTTTGATTAAGAGCTACACTGGATCCCCTTGTGGAGGCAGTATAACTAATCTAGTTATGGCATATTGGGAATCAGAGTATGTCTTCAAAGCTAACAAGTTTTCCAATGCCTTCATTTTCTACACTAGGTTCCTGGATGACATCTGCATCTTGTTTGATGGAGATGAAGACCAGAGTAAGTTGTTATTGGAATACTTTAATAGTACTACTGAATTCCTACAATTTACGTCCACATTCAACTCAGACACTATTGCATATTTGGATATATGCTTAAACAAGAATTATGTTTTGAACAGGTTTACGGCAAGGATTTTCAGAAAAAACAAGTACTCTAACACCTTTATCCACTACACAAGTAGTCACCCTTTTCACCAAAGGAGATTGGTCATCAAGGGTCAGCTGGTGAGAGCATCCAGAATGACTAGTTTGATGACAAGTGTAGAGTACTTAAGAGTATGTTCCTCCACAGAGGGTACCCCGAATCCCTTCTAGACAAGCTTATACAAGAGGTGTCAGATGAGACATGACAGAGTCTATGTCCCACTTCTGGGTGTAAAATCAACTGTGTCATCTTTGAGTCCAGGTAACAAGCTAGATGAAACCACTGAAGACACTACTGGAAGTATTAGTTATGAGGATACAAATACTTTTACGAATTTCATCACCACATTCAGTACACACAGTAGTGTGTGCTTAGCTATCCTTCAGAAAAACTGGGAACTGTTCAAGATGTACCCCAACATTTACCAAAAGTAGGCGAACATCCCAGAGTGACATTTAGGAGAAGAAAAACCTTAAAACAGTACTAGAACAACAAGACATGCCCATAATTCGAAACCCTGGTAAGCATAAATGTTTGAGTTGCAATTTTTGCAAATTTGTGCAAGTAAACTCTTTTCAGATTAATGGTACATTGTACAAACCAAAGGGTAGATTTAACTGCAATTCCATATTTGTCACATATTTAGCAAAGTGTACATTCTGTGCAGCCTTCTACATAGGAAAAACTGAGAGAAAACTACGCGACAGAATGTATGAACATCAATATGCTATTAAGAAATGCAAACTTGAGAACGCATTAGCAAAACACATTTCTTGCCATAAGGACCACGCTTTCAAATTCATTGTTATTGATCAAACTAAAATTGACAGTAGGGGTGGCCCGCGACCTCTTAAACTCGAGGAACTTGAACTTGCTTGGCAGGTGAGGTTGAATGCTTACACCTACCCAGGGCTGAATGACTCTTGCTCGATCAGTAGTGTCTTGAAATTAAACAGTCTTAAGAGGTGACAATGTAAATGTATTGTAGTATTAACAACATACTTCTATTAGGTGAATGTACACTAACTTTTAATGTTCAACTGTCTAGGTGTCTCAACTTACTCATATACTAAAATTATATATTTATTTATAATTATCCAGTGTTTGTTTAATATATGTAGGCACACTCTTTGCAATTAGTCCTTCATTCCTCCTTTTTCAGGCTACAATTAGGCATTGCCCTTTTAAAATGATTGATGTAATTAATGATTACTAACTGACTTTGGTCCATATATAAGGAACTTTTTAAGGGTTTTATTTATTTCTGAAGAAGTCAGCTGTTGGGCTGATGAAAAGTGCTTAAAATTTGTATTAAACTTTTATGGTGTTTAAACTGCATACTTACTTCCGTTCCTGTTCTTTTGTTTTATTACACTGGATACCAACTTGAGCATGAAGGATGGATTGGTCCTGAGAGAGACACCCTGTCCGCATGAAAAATAATGAAAGGTTCCACTGCCATAAGAGCCTGTAATTCAGAAATCCTTCTAGCTGAAGTGACTGCGAAAAGGAAAGCTGTTTTCCAGGAGAGAAATTTTATGTCTGCAGTAGCAGCTGGCTTGAAAGGAGGGAGAGTGAGTTTTTCCAATACAAAATTGAGGTCCCAGCCAGGGGTTGGAGCTCTTCTGGGTGGTCTTAAGTTTTTGGCCCGAGATGCTGCTTTAGCAGAGGATGAGAGAAGAGGGGAGAGGTTCTGTGTTGTAATGAGCTGAAATGGCTGAGGCATGAATTTTTATGGAAGAAAAGAACAGGCCCTTGTGAAGCATCTCTGTTAAGTATTGTAAAATCTGAGAAATATTGGGCATTGCTGTGCTTATTCCTTGTGACTGGTTCCAGGCACAGAATCTTTTCCATTTGTCAGCATAAGATTTTCTAGTACTAGGCCTTCTCGCCTCCAAAATGACATCCATCACAGGTTTGCTGAGAGATGCTAAGGGTGAATTTAGGTGATTAGCCACGCTGCAAGATTCAAAGTTTGGAGCCAAGTGTGCAGAATTTGGTTGTTCTGCTGAGACAGTAAGGTGTCTGAGGCAGGTGCCATGGTGGAAGGTGTGACACATTGCGCAGGAGTGGGTACCAGTTTTGGCGAGGCCAGTCTGGAGCAATCAGAATCATTTTTGGTTTGTCCTGTTTGACTTTTAATAGAACTTTGGAGAGCAGAGGAAGAGGGGGAAAAGCATAGATAGGTTTTTCCAGCTGAATGACAGAACATCCACTTTCCAGGCTTTTTTGTGATGAGTTCTTGTGCAGAATTTGTCCAACTGATAGTTCTGGGGTGAGGCAAAATTATCTATGCTGGACTCCCCCATTTGTGTGTCAACATGTTGAAAATCTGTGGTTCCAGTTTCCATTCGTGTGGATCCATGAGATTTCTGCTTAGTTTGTCTGCCAGAGTATTCAGCTTTCCTGGCAGGAATTGAGCTTGTAGTTGTATTTGGTAGGTCAGGGCTGTGTTCCACAATGCCATGGCTAGTCTGCAAATGTGGTAGGAGTGTGTACTCCCCCCTGCTTGTTTATATATTACATGACTGTGGTGTTGTCCATCTTTCTCATTAATTGTCCTTGATGAAGGTAGTCCTTGAAGGCTGTCAGTGCATTCTGTACAGCTAGCATCTCTTTCTGATTGATATGAAGGTGCATTTGATTTGGGCTCCATTTGCCCAGAATGCACTTCCATGTCAGATGAGCCCCCCCAAGCATAGTCTTATGAGTCTGTAGTTAGGGTTTGGGTGGCAGGGGGTGGAGTGAATGGCAGTCCCTTGTTTTGGTGGCAGGCCTCTGCCCACCATAGGAACTCTAGTTGCAGGCAAGGTATAACAGGAATCATTGTTTCCAGACTGTGACAATGTTGACTCCATAAACTTTTTAAGTACCACTGAAGTTTCCTCATATGCAGTCTTGCATATGGAATTAGAAGAATGCAGGAGGCCATGAACCCCAAAGCTTGCAGAATTTGTCTTGCAGATAGCAGGGATTTTGTGGCCACCTGTTTGAAGTAGGTTACCAAATGAATTTGCTTTTCTGGCATAAGGTAAGCCATCTGGGCAGCTGTATTCAAGCTTGCACTCAGGAATGTAATTTTTTGAGGGTACCAGTTGTGATTTCTTTTCATTTATGGTGTACCCTAGACAAGTTAGAACCCTTTTTACAAACGCCAGATGCTTTATAAGAATGTCCTTGTTTTCTGCCTGAATTAGACAATCGTCCAGGTATGGATATATTTGAATATTTCTTTGCTTGCAAAATGCAATTACTGGAGCCAGGCACTTTGTGAAGACCCTGAGCGCAGTAGATAAGCCAAAGGGCAGTGCAGAGAACTGGTAATGCAAATATCCTGCTTTGAAGCGGAGGTATCTTCTGCAAGATTCCCTGATTGGGATATGCAGGCAAGCCTCTTAAGTCTAGAGTTACCAACCAGGCATCTTTGCCTAGTATGAGAAGTAACTGTTGAAGAGTCAGCACCTTGAATTTTGGAATGTCCAGAATTGGACGCCAGGATTTGTCTTTTCTGGGTACCAGGAAAAGTCTTGAATAGAAACCTTGTCCCTTTTCCTCTGCTGGTACTGGTTGAATAGCCACCATGTTCATGAGGGACAGTACTTGTTTCTGGGCCTCTGCCCACTGATTTGGGGGCAGGTCTGGCCATCCATTTGGGATTGGCAATGTGTGGAAATGAACTCTGTATCCCTGGGAAACTATATTTAAAACCCATTTGTCCTGGGTTATAAGTTGCCAGTTTCTTGCATGAAGTGCCAGTCCCCCCCTCCCCCAAAGGGGCGGCTAAAAGGTAAGCTTGGTGAGTGTAGAGGGAACTAATTGAGACTGTTTACCATAGGGAGGTGCCTTGTTGTTTCCAGATTTGGAGGTGGAGGCACCCCATTGCTTTGTTCTGAAAGTCCCCTGTGACTGAAACCTGGAGCCTTTGGAATGTCTGGGTTTGACTTGAGTGGCTCTCAAAGGAACTGGAAAGGACCAGTTCTTTGTAGGCCAGTGCCTACTAAATCTTGGAGGTTGCAATTGTAAGAAATCATTCACAGTTTGCATAGATTTAGCTTTATCTTCCCATCTTTTTTAAAACTTCTTCAGCGTTATTATCAAAGAGACGGTCCTGTTGTAAAGGAGCATCCAACAATTTTGCTTTAACATGATCAGGCAGACTTTGCTCTTTGAGCCAAGCATGCCTTCTTAGCACAGACCCAGTTACAGCAGCACTGCAAGAGGCCTCCAAAGAATCAAAAACACATTGCACAGTATGTTTTCCAACTTGTTCAGCTGAATGCAATAAATCCTGTAAATCTTTATTTTCCACACAGTCAGAAATTAACATCATTTTCTGTTTAAGGAGTCCCTTTATATGCTGTTGATATTTAAGCATATGAAATTGACAGTTTAAAGACCCGATTGCCAAGGTTGCAGAAGTGTAAACCTTCTTACACCATCTATCCAGCACCCTGGAATCCCTATCAGAAGGGGTAGGATTTTTAGCAGTAGAGGCCTTAAAGCCCCAGGATCTGCAATAGGATTTTTGAAAAGGAATTTATGGGAGTCAGGAACCCTGTAGTATCTGTCTGGCTTACAAGGAGCCAGAGGTAGAGAATCAGGAGCTATACTACATTCTGAAAAAACATCAACAACAATGTCTAGAACAGGAGGTATAGCCAAAGGCCTATGCTGAGGAAGAAGAAGAAAATCCCTAAGTCTATTTTTAGATTCAGAGAAATCCTGACTTTCCCAGTGGAAATGTTCCCTTACGGTATGTAAAGTTTCCCCAAAAGAAAAATTCTCAGGGGGAGAAGCAGAAGGAATGGAATCTTCTGCATCAGAGTCCTCATAAGTAGGTATAGACAAATCCTGTTCATTAGAAGAGTCAGGAGAAATAGAATCCTGTTCAGAAGATTCATAATCAATGTCTTGCCTAGGCCTCTTAGAAGGTGGGGTTTGGCTACCCCTGATCAGAGTAATTAAATCTTCAGCCATTTTGATCATTTATTTTTTAGGCATAGGGGCCTGCACATGTGGCCCAGGCATCGGTTTTTCAGACACAGATTTAGATTTTGGCCTTAGTTTTGAAGATGGCATTGGTCTAATATACAAATCTGTAGGCCTGAAAACACCCTCAGAAGCTGGTGCCTGCACAGCGGCTCCGGACCCATCTAAGGTAGACATCCACAGGTTCCATAATTGAAACATCTCGTGGCATACCGAACTCCGAATGGGTCTCAGTAGAGGCCTGTGAATCAGAAGTAGCGGGTATTAGGGGCTCTGAAAGCACCTGAGTACCGGTGAACTGGCGACTAGCTTAAGAGAAGAGTCGTTGTCAGTTTTGGACCTCGACGGCCGGTCTCTGTCTTATTCTTTGCGTCTTTTAGATATTCCGGTAGTTGGATTGCTAACAGATGACATTTCTGGATAATTAAATCGTGAGCCAAAATATTTAGAAGCAAAAATATATCAACGTTTAGTAGTGCGTTGATTAAATTTAGCACAAAACCTACAGCAAGGTACGTTGTTGGTCAGGGCTTAGGCAAGGAATACAGTACAAATGAAAATTCTTATGAGGTATTTGCTTCCCACAAGTAATGCAATTATTAACTTTTACTCACATCGGTAAGGAGCAAGAAAAAGTTTCCCCAACAGGGTACTTAGCTTTTAGTTGAAGACTTTGGTTCTGAAACTCGAAAATGAAAATTTCAGGAGTCGGACGACCGGCACTTGCAAACTGCTTCTGCTTTGGGCACCACGCGGCAAGAAAGACTGACATAATGGCGTCGGCTGCATGTTTTATAATGCTGACAACCTGACATCATGGAAGAAGGGACAGCAACTGACGCAGGATCTAAGACTTTGTTAATCAGGCCGACTGAGGGCAACCTGCCAGTAGATTACCCAAAATGTAATGACCGCAACAGTGAAACACGAGGTACATCTTTGACTTTCTGAAAAAGAGATGCTTATCCCTTTTCTGATTTCTAGAAAAGGTCCGCTGGGGGGGTAGAAAAGCATACGCCATTGGAAAAGTCTTCCTGTCTTATTCACTCCTTGTCACAGTGTCCTTAACCTTGGGTCCAAACAAGGAGGACCCGTCAAAAGGAGCATTAATGAAGGATACTTTAAGGAGCATTAATGAAGGATACTTTGAAACAGTCTGTGAAATCACACAATAGCATCCAGTTTTGGCGCACTGCAATCCCGGAACCTGCCACTCGAGATGCTCCACTGGCTGCATTTGATACGAGTCACATTCAAATGCAAAGGTGGATGAGGCATAGGAATGCTTCCCTAATCGATCCAGCATGCAAAACTGTAGGAACTCTCCTCAGAAATCTCCTCTTTGTGTCTGTTGCCACTACAACGGCATCGATGGCCAGACCTGTACCCCAAAGAGGTCTGTCTTTTGGGGGGTGAGCACTATCAGGCTTTCTAGAAATGGGCTCCACCATGTTGGGCTCCTTCCATGTCCTCTGGGATACCAGGTCTGTAAGGGCATCCGGAGGGGGAACCATCCAAGACATGGCTTGGCCTATGCCAAAGGCCTCCAGAATTATTTATTTATTTATTTATTTTACATTTGTTTACCAGGTTAGTCCAACTGGATACATATCCATTTTCAGCAGAGACCCGGGGAGACAAGCTCCACAGTAAAAACAAGACTTTGACTTGCATACAGATAAATTCATGGTAACATGGTAGAAAGAGACACAATTTAAACATATCCATTTTCGCAAGAGACCCGGGGAGAAAATCTCCACAGTAAAAAACTAGACTTTGATTTGCATACAGAATAAATTCTTGATAACATGGTAGGAAGAGACAACAATTTAAACATAGCCATAAATTAAGTATTCAAGTGATATGTAGGTAAGTGAAATAGGGATACACTAGACAATATTGAGGATTTAAATTATAAGCTCAGGGGAGAAGGATGAAGTTTTTATCCCATAAATCGTTCATAGTAAGTTATGAGGAGAAGACAGTCGAGAGGAACTAGAGATCTTATAAACATATTATTGTAGGGATATAGTGGAAAAAGAGAAGAGAGAGAGGGCATTGAGGAGTGGCATGAGGGTGATAGGGGACTTTTAGGACTAGTCCGGTTTAGTACAAGGACATAGCCAATGAGCTTTTAAGAATAATTTAAGATTACTTTTGAACTGGCTGAGAGAGGTAGTTAGTCTTAGGTTATTGGGAAGGGAATTCCATAGTTTTCCAATGGAATTGGCATAAAGAGCATCACCACCTAAGTTATTAGATTTTGTAGTTTGTACCAGGACACTATTTGAAGATCGGAGGCAGCTGAGGTTGGTGTAGGGGGTTAAAAGTTTGCTCAGTGAGGGGGTTTTATCTGCTTCCTTAATTATTTTAAATGCTTCAGTAAGTTGGTTAAGTTTGAGAAGATTGGGGAGTTCTAACCAGTCAAGTTTCTTTAGGTTAAGGCAGTGATGAGTACGGTACGGTTCTCCTGTTACGAATTTGGCAATATGGTTAAATACTCCAGAAATACTGACTCCTCCAAAGAGAGGTCTTCAGTGGACCAGACTACACACTGAAGTAGCTCTAATAAATCACCAAATGAGGCGTCATTGTGCAGGGACTTAGGGGAACCCTCTCCTTCCTTGAGAATAGTATTCTAAGTGATGGACTCTTCTGGGGAATCAAAGTGCTTCCTCTTGCATTTTCTTTTTCCTGAAACCTGATGTTTCGACAAAGCTGGGGAGAGTTGGGAAGCCCAGCCATGGGCGCAAACTGGAGGCTGGCTGACGTAGGCTGCCCCATAGCAGACTGGTCACAGGAACACATGAACATTGGGAGAGGGTGCCACCTGGAAAACCTGACCCATCTATCTAGAAGAGAACATACTCTCTAAAATCTGAAAGGCCAAGGCATGCCCCTTGGACCAGACAGTCCCGGAACCCAAGTATACCAACAACAGCCCTGAAACCAAGGGAGGTGAGCCTAGATCACACTGAGATTGGAGCCAAGCTGTCCAAAGCTGAAGCCCCAAGAGGAAGAGATGATCTCAAAGCAGGGACCATCGATCCTGACCCAGAAACTACAGCTTCGACGACATGGCTCAGAGGTGCTGAAGGCCTCAATTAACTCTGGATCAAAGCTACTAAGGAAGAGGATGGAGCTGAAGACTGCCAAGCCGTCAGGTCTGATCCAATCCAGAGAGTGGAAACTCAGCTGGTCCGGAAGACCTCTGATCCAAAGTGGTTGAGGGAAGAAGCCAGGAGGATGGAGCAGAGGGTACAGGTGTCAGACCTGGACCAGACGCGATAAGGTCTAATTGCATCTGTACTTCAAAAAATGACCCCATCACCTGCTCCAGATCAGAAATTTTGATGTCGCCCATCGATATCAATGACACCAGAGATTGCTTGGAGAGTATACAGAAAGAGAATCCTGCTTACCGGATTTCAGCCAGAGGCACCCTGAACCAGTGTAGAGTTGGGGAAGACTCCAGTAACTGAAGAGGAGTACTAGGAGAAAAGGGTGAAGTCACCCTACCTTTAGGAGCCCCTTTGACCAGGGAGGGGCTCAGAATGCTTAGAGCTGAAGAAGCTATCGTGCTTGGTTTGGTTGCGGAAGGAAACTGGCTCCAATGACATCAGAGCTGATGTCAGCACTGGGGGCTGCCAGGGAAGCCAAAAGTTGGGGGACCTTTGGGATCTGGCAAACTTGAGGGAGCAGTCCCAGAGGTGGAGGCCACAGAAGACAGCTTACTCTCCCTTTTTGCCTACTTGGTAGTCCCATGGCTGGGACTTCTTGGACATAGTGTTGGGAGCCGGGGAAAAGCAGGAGGCATACAGAAGCCAGAGGGTAGAAGTCCTATACTCATTGACAGCTTGAGAGCCAGAGTTCTCACAGATGCAGCATCCTGAATCCAGATGTCCCGGACCCAAACAGTACATAAATTTTAGGTGCGTGTTCTGGGAGGGCAAATTTGTGCCTGCAGGACACACTTTTTAAAACCCTTATCAATCTAAAGCTATCAAAAAAACTACAGCACAGCACTACTAAGAAAACACACACACAAAAAAAAAACTAACACCAATGAATAAAATGTCAGGAAGAGCAAAGGGCAACAAACTATGCTACCAACCAAACACTACCAGGGGGGTAAGGAGAGAAAAAAAATCTTACCAAAAATTCTGCACTAACTCTTCAAATATGAAAAAGTCAAAGAACGTATAAAGTACAGTTGTGTACACTTACCATAAATGTAGATGTTCAAGTGTATTCACTGTTGCAGTCATCACATTTGGGTTATCTGCCTGCAGGTAGCCCTCAGCTGGCCTGAATACCACAGTCTTGGATTCCTGCATCTGATGCTGTCTCTTCTTCTATGACGTCAGGGGTATAAAACATGCAGCCGGCGGCATTACATCAGTTTTTCTTGCCCCAGATGTCAGGTGCCCCCACAATGGGAAGCAATTATATGTTATGGTACACCTCCATCAAAATGCAAATACACCAGAAAACTAAAATACACCAAACAAGAAGGAAATGTAGAACCAAGAGAAGTCAGGGGGCTGGAGGGAGGGGAACCAGGACTGCAACAGTGAGTACACTTGAACATCTACATTTATGGTAAGTGTACACAACTGTAGTATGTTCTTCATGTTTCACTGTTGCAGTCATCACATTTGGGTCGATTCCCAAAGCTAAGGAAGGGAGAAGAAAGTTAGAGAGCATTAGGACCAGCTATTAAGCCCTGCAAGACTGCAGTGACAAAACCAGCTATCGATTAAAAAAAAATAGGCATGTGGTAATGCTTGGTGAAGGTATGTACAGAGCTCCAGGTAGCAGCTTCTAGGATTGTTCCTGGTAAGGACTTCTCTGAGAAAGATTGCAGAGGTAGATGCAGCACTGGTGGAATGTGATCTTATCCCCTGTGGGTAGGTTTTCCATGGTGATTGTAGCAGAAATGAATGCAATGGGCTATCCATTTAGAAATAGTTTGCTTTGAAATGGCCTTCCCCTCTGCCCCTGCAGCAAAGCCAACTAGCAGCTGCTCAGATTTTCTGAGAGGCTTAGTCCTGTCCATATAAAATCTAAGTTGTCTATGCACATCCAGAGAATGCAGTATTCGTTCTCCTTTGTTTTGTGGATTAGGGAAAAAAGTAGGCAAATGAATGGACTGATTTAGGGCCACATTAGACACCACCTTGGGCATAAAGGAAGGCTTGGTCCTGAGGGAAACCCTGTCTGCAAAGAAGATAATGAAGGGTTCCACTGCCATAAGGGCCTGTAATTCAGGCACTCTTCTTGCTGAAGTGATGGCTAGAAGGAAGGCTGTTTTCCAAGAAAGGAATTTCAAGTCTGAAGTTGCAGCTGGCTCAAAGGGAGGGTGAGTGAGCTTTTCCAATACAAAGTTAAGGTCCCAGGCTGGAGTAGGGGCTCTCCGGGGGGGGGGGGTCTTAAATTTTTGGCCCCCTAAGGAATTGCTTTAGCAGGGGGTGAGTAAAGAGGGGTGGCTCAGTATTACAATATGCTGAAATGGCAGAGGCATGAATTTTAATTGACGAGAAGGATAGGCCCTTGTGGAGCATTTCTGTTAAGTACTGAAGAATATGAGGTAAGCTGGGCACAGTTGTGCCCATCCCTGAGTCTAATGTCTGAAAACAAGACAAACATTTCATCTGATTTCCTGAAATCTTTTGTCCTATGTAAACAGAAACGCAATTGTCTATGAACATCTAGCTGATGAAACTTAAATTCTGCCTTGGAGAATTCAGGAAAAAACACAGGCAACTCAATGGATT
This sequence comes from Protopterus annectens, assembly GCF_019279795.1. Taxonomy (NCBI): domain Eukaryota; kingdom Metazoa; phylum Chordata; order Ceratodontiformes; family Protopteridae; genus Protopterus; species Protopterus annectens. Next base: position 1,743,649,154 of record NC_056726.1, on the reverse strand, counting down.
GGTTGATACTGACAACAGAGGCAACCTTTGGAACAAAGGAAGGATTGGTTCTCAAGGAGACCCTATCTTTGTGAAACACCAAATAAGGTGGCTTAATCAATAATGCTTGGAGTTTAGAGACCCGCCTAGCTGAAGTTATGGCTACCAAGAATACTGTCTTCCATGACAAGAATTTAATGTTACACGTAGCTGCGAGCTCAAAGGGAGTTGAGGTGAGCTTCTGTAATACAAAATTGAGGTCCCATGGCATTACTGGAGCAAAGACTGGAGGTCGGAATAACAATGTCCTTCAGAAAAGCCCTACAAAGTCTATGAGCCATAAGATTGGGCTCATTAGCAATGTCAAAGGTACAAATCGCTGCCAGTTGCACTTTAATGTTTGCTGCAGCTGACCCCTGACTGAACAGTTGAGAAAGAAATTCTAATATTGCCGATATAGGCGCTGTATAAGGATCAATAAGTCTCTCTCAGGCCAAAATAGAAAATCTCTTCCACTTACTGGAATAAATCTTCCTGGTAGAAGGCTTTTGGGAAGATTATAGAATATGGACCACTTCCGGGGAAAAATCATGAAGCCTGAATAAGGATGGAACTGGAGCAGCCAAGCTGTCAACTTGAGGGTCTGGATGGAGGGCTGGAACTGTCCTGACATACGAGTCAGCAGATCTGGAGCTGGGTACAGAATCCAGGGCTTGTCCATTAGATAGTGTTGAAGGAAGGGAAACCAAATCTGATGAGGCCAGCATAGGGCAATGCGGATCATTTTGCTTCCCAAAGACTGTGCTTTCTGAATGACCTTTGATATCAGAGGTAACAGTGGAAAGGCGTAGAAAAGACCAGAAGGCCAATCGTGAACCAGAGCATCCCTGGATGTCTCCCCCTCCGGGGGGATAAGGGTGAAGTAGCTGCTGCATTTGGCATTGAGGGGGCTGGCAAACAGATCGCAGCAAGGCTGACCCTATCTGTGGAATATCGTCTCCGCAACATAATTGTTCAGGGACCACTCGTGAGGCATTAGGATAGCTCTGCTCAGCCTGTCGGCAATCACGTTGGACTTCCCCGGTATATGCGTTGCAACGACACTGCCCACTGCCAAACTCGAAGTGTCTCTCTGCAAAGGGGGTACGATTTGGTTCCTCCCTGTTTGTTCAGATACCATATCACTGACATGTCTGAGTGGATTGCAATTGTCCCTAGAGGGAGAAAGCTCTGAAGTGCTTGCAATGCTAATAGCAATAGCACTGCTCTCATCTCCAAGACACTGATATGCATATGGGTCTCGTGATCCTGCCACATGCCTTGGACTGTCCTGCCGAGATAATGCCCGCCCACCCATTCTGGGAGGCATTTGTGGTCACCATGGCAACTGGAGAAGATGGGACAAAAGGCTTGCCCATGTTGAGATTGCTGGCCTGAAACCACCAGCGCAGACCCTGCTTGCACGTGTCAGTAATTAGAATAGAATGGGAGAGTGGAAGATGCTGTAGTGACCATTGGGCGAAAAGCAGCCACTGAAGAACCTTCATGTGTAATCTGGCAAGGTGAACTAGCATGATCGTGGCAGCCATGGTCCCTAATAACTTAAAAACCACTTTTGCCTTGACCTTTCTCAATGGTAGTAAGGCGTAGACCTGCTGTTGTAGAGCCTGAATTCTCTCTTCCGGTAAGAAGGCCCTCATGAGCACTGTATCTAGTTTGGTGCCGATAAAGGTGACATGCTGCAAGGGCAACAAGGCAGATTTTTTCCAATTTAGAGTAATTCCTAACCTTTGGCACAGTGTAATGGTGGCATCCCTGGTCTGTAACAGTAGATGACTGGTGGTGGCAGAAAGGAGCAAAAACTCTATGCTTTGCAAGTATGGTATGCTCGGCCCAACCATTAACATCCAAAACACCAACGGCCAGCAAATGCAATACAAAGATACTGATGTCTGGAATGAAAGTCAAATATTGTATTTATTAAGTATTATAAACATCTCCAAACCGGTTTCGGCTAACCAGCCTTCATCAGTGGGTAAATTTAACCTCCAATGAGAATAGTTATTATTTATACTCATCCCCAACCAAGAGGGAACATGGTATAGCCCGGCATAATGGTTAAAGTACAATGTGATATTACAAGCATACAAGTTTTGCTTAACTATATTGTTTGAATATATAGACATTAATAAACAAAATTAGCAGAACATAAGACAATATATAAAATAATAAATAAATGAAACAAAAAGGAATTATATAAATAACACAAACATGCAATTTTTTTTATAAATGATAACATAAAATGAATCATAACTGCCAAGTGTAACTCCACCTAGGGGGCATATCCCATAAGCTTTATACAATATATGGAATATATTAGATATTGTAATATATAAGAAAACACATATATTATGAATAAAATGTAAAGAATTTGTTAATGTGTATATATATATATCTATGTATATGATATGCAAGACATATGTATAAACATGAAATCTGAGAGGACATTTGTCCTATCCAAAACTCTAGTTTTACATATAATGTAAAATTCCTGCATACCCAGTGGAGTAACCTGGTATGTACAGTAATTAATCAGAAAGCATGTTCCAAAAATTATAGATATACACTTACGTTCAAGTTGATTATGAGCATATTTAGGCTTCAGAAGAAGATGAACCCACAGCTGCTAATAGTTGGTGGATTCACCAAATAAACATGTCATCTCCAGGCTTTTTACAAATGATCATTGAGACCTGAGGGAAATAATGCCCCAAGGTTAATGATCCAATATTTCTCCTTATGATTTAAAATAGTGTGCCAACCCTGTTGGTTACTTCTGTCCCCTGTGATTCTATCTATGATCATAAACATGAATTTGGCATTAGTATGTTTCATGGTATGTCTGTATAAAGCATTAGTTTCTTTTTTATTACAGATGTCACTTTTGTGTTCAGTCATTTTAATTCTGAGTGAGCGAGAGGTCTGGCCCACATAAAAAGCTGAGCATTGGCAGGTGGCTAAGTAAACAATCCAACTACTACTGCAGTTACAAAACACCCTTAAAATATACACTCTGTTGGTGTTGGCACTGGTAAATTCTTTGAGTTTACTTACATTAGAGCATGAACCACAATGTCCACATGGGAAGGTGCCAAAAAGTTTGTCTCTAGTCATCGTCATTTGATATATTGCACCCCCACTCTCCTTATGTTTGTAATGGGAAAATAGACGACCCAATGTTTTTCCCCCGCCTAAAAGAAAACATGCATTTAGGACCTAAATGTTTCCTGAGTTCCTCATTTGCCAAAAGTATATTCCAATGGGTGTCCATAATATTTCTTATAACATTGTGATTCCGTCCATATGTAGTCACAAACCTAAGAGTGGGTTTTTCCAATGTAGTTGCTCGTTTCTTGGATTGTAATAATGTGTTTCTATCTTGAGTATTTGACCATTCACTTGCTATAAGTACATCTGATTCTCTATATCCCCTATCCATAAATCTGTTGTAAAGATCTAATCTGGCATGTTCAAGATCTTGTTCTGATGAGCTGATACGCTTAATACACATGAATTGGGATTTCGGTATATTCCGGATGGTGTGGCGTGGATGCATACTCGAGGCATGGAGCAGAGTGTTGTACTGTGAATATTTATGATAGCACCTAGTATTCAAAGTATGATCTTCATTCCTATATACTGTAACATCCAAAAAATCAATAGTGTCATGATTTGATGTTACAGTAAACTCAATGCCCCATATGTTTCCATTCAGATATTCCATAAATTCCTGTAGGTATGCCTGGTCTGCTGGCCAACACCATCCAACAATCATCCAAATACCTACGCCAGATGTCAATCTTCGCCATATACAGGTTATGGACGGGTTCATAGATCATGCATTCTTCAAAAAAGGCCATGAATAGATCTTCATATATGGGAGCAAAAGATGCTCCCATAGCAGTACCCTGTAGTTGCCAATAACACTCTCCCTGGAAATAGAAGACATTTTTGTTAAGTACGTGTTCTGCTATACATACTAATAATGTATTAAATCCAGGTTGATATAAGGCCGAATGTTCCAGCCAATACTGTACAGCTTGAAGTCCCGCCCCCAATGTGGTATTGCTTGTGTACAAGGATTTCTCGTCCAGTGTACACATTAGCCAGCCTTGCTCCAATTAGATATCCTGTATAATTTGAAGAAAGTGTGTGGTGTCCCGTAATCTGGCTCTGACAAAAATAAGTAGAGGTTTCAAGTATTGTGTAAGAAAAGCTGATAGAGGTTCTGTTAGGGAACCAATGCCGGACAGAATTGGTCTTCCCGGGGGTTTTGAAAGGGATTTATGTATCTTAGGAAGTAAATAAGAGTATTTGTTTTTGAGGATCCATAACAATTAGATGTTTCACAGTGTTCTTAGTAATACCTTCCTCCTCTGCTTGGTTTAGAAAAGTATCGATTTCTTTCTTAAATACTGGAGTGGGATCAATAGGCATATATTTGTAACACCGAGTATTGGCAAGTTGTCCCCTGCCTTCATTCAAATAATATCCCATATTCATAACCACTACTGCACCTCCTTTATCAGCTGGTAGAATAGCAATATTATGATTGTTCCTTAATTGGTCCATAGCAACCTTTTCTGATGGAGATATGTTTTGGCCCATAATACATGATTCCCTATGTGGGAAATGTAGATCTCTGAGTACCGACTGAAGGAATATGGAGACATGTTTATTCATAGGTGGTTGGAATTCAGATTTATGAAATCTGAATTCCTCAGATCTTTGAGAGGTTTTGCCTGTAAAAAAATAATTTGAGATTAAGGTTATGACAAAAGGATAACACATCATTAACTATAGTGTATTCATCAGAGAAAAAAACAGGTATAAAACCAAGACCTTTATTAAGTAATTTTTCTTGTTCGTTTGTAAGTGTTACATCTGATAAATTCAACACATTCCATAGTTAGCCTGTCCTCAGACTGTCCTCGCAGAAAGGAGCCAGTCATCCAGGTACGGAAACACTTGGAATCCCTGATGTCTCAAGTGAGCCGTTACCACTGCCATGCATTTGGTGAACACCCTGGGGGCTGTGGTGAGACCAAAGGGCAGAGCACGAAACTGAAAATGACTTGCCCCCAGCCGGAAACGTAGATGACTTTTCGATGTCCTGCCTATCTTGATATGGTAGCAAGCATCTTTGAAGTCAATGGAGCATATCCACACATTTTTCCCTAACAGAGGGAGTATTGAATGTAAGGTGACCATGCGGAACTTGCACTTTAGTACATGAAGGTTCAATCAGCTGAGATCAAAGATGGGTCTCAGGTCCCCTGTTCTTTTCGGCACCAAAAAGAATCTTGAGTAAGTCCCTAATCTTACTTGGTCTGCGGGGACAGGCTGGATGGCTCTCTTTGAAAGCAACTTTTTTATTTCTAAAGTCGTGGAATCCCTGTGACTGGGTGGAACGTCTGGGATCCTCTTGGTTGGCTGGGGAGGAGAAGAGAAGGAAATATGATAACCTCTGGAAATTATCTTTAATACCCACTACTCGTCTTGGGTGACAACTTGCCAGACTTCTGGGAATAAAGAAATGCGACCCCCAACCAGCTCCAGAGATGCACAGTTGGGCTTCCCTTCAGGAGCACTGGTAGGGAGGGCCACAAAAGGAATCACAGTCCCACTGGTTATGCGGGCCTTCTCTGCCTCTAGGGCGGCATCTACCTGAATTTCCACCCCCTCCCCTGCCTCTGGAGGGGGAATCACTTTGTGCATCCGGAAAAAACCTCTGCGACTTCCTGAACCACATTTTCCCACCCTTCTGGCCCTTGGAGTAAGATCTAGAAGGCATGGAAAAACAGATTCCCACGGCAGACAGGGTTTTTCCTTCCTGCTCGCACCTAGTGAGAGTGTCCCTTTACCTTGGTTCCGAACGATAAACCGTCAAAAGGGGCATTGGTGAATGTAGACGTGAAAGCCTCCATGAAATTGCACAAGCGCATCCAGGAGCATCTTCTAAGAGAGACGACAGAACCCGCTGCCCTATTCGCTTCATTGGCTGCGTATGAGATCAGCCCCATGGGAGTTGGTAAGGGAATTTAGGGTAGACATCTGTGTATTGACCTTCTGTGCCACAGCATCAGAAACTTTACCCTGTAAAGAATCTCCTAGCTCTTTAAGAAGATCTCTCTGGAGCCTTGTAAAATGCGTCATGTAGCTCAGCGACTGCAGTGTAAAGGCCGCTGAGGCAAACACACACTTCCCATACCTGTCCATAGCCTGGGACTCCTTGTTAGGCAGATGGACGGCAGACAAAGTTTCAGCAAGTTCCTTCTTGGTGGCTGCTGCCACCACCATAGCATCTACTGGAACGCCGTTTGTTAGAAATTCCTTGTCAGTGGGAGCGGACAAAAACTTATTGGGTTTCCTAGGGACTGGTTCTACAGTATCAGGAGTTTCCCACACCTTTCAACAGACAAGATCTAATAGCTCACCGAAGGGGAGAGAAACCCATGAGGCGAAGGGTTGAGACCCGAAAGCCTTCTGGAACACTGACTCCTCACATCAGAAGGGGATTTGGAGGGCCAGCTGCCTCTCTGCTTCAAGATCTCAAGGATATATAAAAAATAGATACCTTCAGAAGACAACTTGGGGGACCCCTCTGACTCCTCGAGGTCAGTGTCCTACGTGAGAGACTCTTCCGGGGAGTCGTGGTGTTTCCTCTTACACAATCTCTTTCTGGCGGGCTCCTCAGGCAAAACCTCTGGGGAGATGTCAGAAAGTTGAGGACCACTCATGGAGGTATCCTGAGGCTTAGGGTCTCCGCTGCCCAGGGATAGAGGGTGATCTGAAACTGACACCGGTGCCGGAGGGGGCAGAGTATTGGTGCCGTAGGATGCAGCTGATGACCTGGCCAGCACGCTCCTCATAACCTCGAAGGCTGATCCCCTCAGCTCCAAAGGCCGACTAACTGTAGAGGATACAGTAGTAGCCCTCGGCGCCGAGTAGATGAGATACGAAGCAGATGTCGGGTCCAAGCTCACTCGAGCTGAAGCACTGAGAGAAAGGTTCGGAACCGATGAAGATCGATCCGAGCCCTCCTCTTCGGGCCCGACCGGAGAACTGTGGACCCAGGACCCCATAGATGGAGCCGATGGGGTTGGAGCAGAAATTGGAACCAAGAGGTCAGGCGAGGCTACTGGAACCGACCTAACAGCACCCGACGGAACCGACAACTCTGGCTCTGAAGGCCGAGAAAGGCTCGGAGGAGGAACAACAAAGGAAGAAGAGACCATAAGCTCCGGAGCCAACTGGGTTGGAAATGAAATCAATTTGGCCAACACTGATAACTGAAGCAGTTTCTTCACCACTCTATCAACGTCCTCATCGGAAAGGGTCCTGGAGGATATAGCTGGAGATCTGGATCTCCCTATGGAAGAGGACTTGCGTGAAGGAGAAACCAGTCGAATAACTGGAGACCGGCTCCGAACCAAAATATCCGTGACCAGCTCCGAAAGGCTGGGAGCCGATACAGACTTAGTCAAGACACTACCTTCTGTCGGCACCGAGGGCAATGGAACCAAAGGAGAAGCTGTTCTAGCAACTTTCTCTGGAGGCTCCGAAGAAACAGACGGAGAGAGCTTCTTAGAAGTCTTTTTGTCCATTTTAGCTGGAGAGGATAAGGCACTGGAAGATTTAGCCAAGTCTTCCTCAAAGGAGTGTTTAAGCAGTCCTTTCAAAATGAGCTTGTTCTTCCTCTCCTGTAGTACATGGGGACTGAAGGAATGACAAAACAAGCAGGAATCGTGGAGGTGAATAGCCCCCAAGCAGTACATGCACACAGAGTGCCCATCAGTCAAAGACATTTTATTGCTGCATTCAACACACTTTTTAAAAACCTGAAGGCCTGTGCTCCTTAGAATCCTTGGACATGCTGAACAAAGGAGAACACACAACAAAGCTACACGTACACACACTGGACCCAACTAAACCCTGCAGGGGAAACTAGAGCCTCTAACTAAAAATGGCCTAGTAACTGGCGGGAAAAAGACTACAGGGAGGACTAGGTCCCCTAACGTAAACAGGCCTATCCCAGGGAAACAAAGGCAGGATAGCACCACTAGCCAGACACAACACTAAAAGGCAACAGAATGGAACACCAAACCAAAGACCACACAGAAACAAAGGGGAGGACTAGGTCCTCTAACTGAAATGGGGCTAGCCCGTGGGAGAGAGGAAAGAACGGGATACCAAAACAGCCAACAAAAAGGGAACAAAAACAGCAAGTGAGGCAAAACAAAGGCAGTATATAACACCATTACCACACACAAAGAGATAGGAAAATAGTTTTTTGAGCAACAAGTCAAAAGTTTATAAACAGTATACTTAACCACTGCCAAAAGCGAGACCACGTCTGAGCGTAACGAGTGGCAAACGAGATCTGAGGAACAGACCTGCTGCATGATGGGATACCTCTTAGCCACGAGCCAATTGAAGACTTCGAGCTAGAGTATGGCCGAGGTTCGGCTCTGAACCCACGGGTAAGAATGAAGGCGAGATTGGACTACATAACATCCTCATATTCAGTTTTTTCTTCATGTCATCCACTGATTTTTGCAGTTTTATCAGTGCATCTGAATGACAAGCTAAAACTTCCAGCCTTTTGCTTGAATTGATGTATGCCTTCATTTTTTTTTTATTTTTTAATCACCTTGAGTAAATTTGATTCTTTTTTTTTCTTCTCTAAATTAACGGAAGCCATCTCTTGAAACAAAACTGAAGTTTGAACTGCTTTTTGCTGAACAGCTGCAGAACCCTTCCCAGACACTTTTCTCTTCACCTTCTCTGGTTAATTTTTTTCAGGTTTTCCACATTTTTTCTTTGCTGGCATGCAGGCAGTGTATTTACTAGCCAGTAACTGAATTTTACTAAAAACAAACAAAAAAAAAACAAGACAAAACAAAAACAAAACATTTTCAATGACACTCCCTTTTCTCAGTTTCTGTTTTCACACTGTGAGAGCTGATATTATGCTGCTGATCAGTGTGCAGCCATCATGGAAGTCACTTCAAAGGATAACACAGTTGTGTAAACTCGTACTATAATGGCAGATGTCCTCTCCATTGTTGCAGTATTCCTTACAATAGGATCCCTTGCTGACAGTGGCCCAATGGCTGGCCATTATACCAAAGCCTTTAGGTTGCTAAAGGTATGCCGTACAGAACATCTTCCCCTGCATAAAGTGCAGGGCATAAAGGTGACGTTTGGATGTACCATCCTCAGAAGTGAAAGCCCCAGCAGGAATGCCAGTCTAGGAATTAGAGAGGTACCAGGCACATCCAGGAGGGAAAAGAACCAGGGAGAGAGAGTGAATACTGTAACAGTGAAGAAAACATCTACCGTTATGGTTAAGATTTTACATAACTGTACTATGCCCTTCCATGTCACTGTTACAGTATTCCTTACAAGAGGGAGAGTGGAAAAGCTCATGAAGAAGGGAGGAGGAAGGATCAGCAGAGCCCTATAGGAGCCCATGAAGGATGGCTCTAGCAAAAGCAGCTCTAGCCCCGGATGTCACATCCAATTTATAGTGCTTGGTAAAAGCATGCACAGAAGTCCAGGCAGCTGCCTCAAGACTAGAGTTGGTATAAAAACCCTTGGAGAAAAAAAGCACCAGAGGAAGCCACAGCCCTAACAGAATGAGCCTTTACTGACGGAAGGCTCTTGCCATGAAAAAACCCCCAAAAAGAAATGGCTTTAGATATCTAAGAATAAAATAGTTTGCTTGGAAACAGCCAATCCCAAAGACCCGGGATGAAAAGAAATAAAAAGCTGATCAGATTTGTGAAAAGCTTTGGTCTTATCCAAATAACATCCGAGTTGTCTATGCACATCCAAACTGGGCAAAACCTTCTCACTAGTAGACTGTGGAGAAGGGAAAAAGTGGGCAAATGAACAGACTAAGATAAAACTCATTCACCACTTTGGGCATAAAAGGAGGATTAGTATATGAAGGGGCACTTTGTCCTTTTAGAAAACTAAAAACAAACAGCCATAAGGGCTTGAAGCTCAAACACCCTTCTGGCAGAAGTAAGGGCCAACAAAAGAATGGTCTTTTAGGAACAATGCTGCATGTGACACTGCCAGTCCACCTATCTGGAATTTTGTAAATATTTCTAAGTCATTTGTGAATATTGATGATTGATACAGAATTGTGTGTTATGTGCTGAGGTTCAAGAATGTAACCACAGCATACCCTGCTGGAACATAGAAGATTAACTTACAACACTCCAAGAAAATAAGTTGAAATTAAGTGCTTTATGGTGTGCTATAAAAGTTAGTTTCATTGCAGCAAGACAGGATGTCTAGAGCTAGAAGGTTTTTTTTCTATTTTCTTGGAGAGAAGTATTTACTATGTTTAAAATGTTGTGTTTTATTGCTATGTGACTTCCTAGCATTTGCACATCTCAGATATGTATATTTAACACAGAAATGTTGGTTTCTGGTTTAGCTTGGAAACTAAAGCCAGGTGACAAAAAGTGATGTCATCCAAGCTAACTCAGCAGTAATATGTGCTATTGATTTAAGAACTCAGAGAGACTATGTATTTTGTCTTGGACCTAGCAAGAACATTCACTCATCATCTGCATTTGTCTTGCTCTTTAAGTCAAGAGTAGAGTACTTTCTCTTAGAGATATGAATATAGCAAAGATTACTTTAGATGTTTTCTCTATTTCAGACTGTCCTGCAATGCTGTTTTAAAATACCGCCTGTGATTCTGAACTCTACAGTTACTGTGTTGATTGAGTATTGTCTTCTTGTTTTACTATTTATTATTAAATGTATGTAAACCTAACTTTGTAGCTGATATTTGAGACATATTTAAGCTCTTAGAGTACTTGTGTATGTATTTGGTGACACTATACATGTCACTCCTCAATAGCCTTGCAAGTCTTGGTCACACTTACCATTTGGATAATAGTAACATTGCACAGTAGGACTGGTCACCCTTTGTAAGGGACTTTAAGTAGCTGATAAAGAAGAGTTGGTGGCAGTGATAACTACCTTACAGTCTGGGCAGAAGGGGGCATAGCTAGTAAACCTGTGCCAGCCTTCCCCAAGTGTGTGTGTGTGTGTATAAATCAAATCTCAAAAGTGTGCGTCAGCTACTTGGGCAGACACACGAAGCACTGGTTGGACAGAGAGTGCTCAAGGTTTTGGCTTAACCCCTCAGCTGAGATCTTAACCATAAAGCTGTGCCAGTGGGGAGTCTTATTGGAGATTTGGAGAAAGAGGGAGAAACCAGCCCCAGACTGACTGTGATCTTTTTGTACTCTTAAGGGAAATGATCTTTACTGTGGTGTACTTCTCATCCTCCCATTGTGTACGTCCCTCACTGTTGTCAGTGGTGAGGACTGAGGCTCCTTGATGACTGGGCCAGTGCAGGGTGTCACACTGCAAGGAAGTTGAAACCGCAGGTGCAAAAAGAGCCCGAGTCAATTACTCCAAAACAAAATTAAGGTTTTAGGAAGGAGGGACAGGCTTCCTGGGAGGTTTAATATGAAGGACACCTTTAAGAAATTGCTTAGCCTCAAATCTAGAAGCTAAGGGAGATGCTAGAGGCAGACAAGCAGAAACTACTGACAAGAGGGCCTTAATAAAAGAATACTCCAACCCAGCACTGAGCAATTCACACAGATAAGATGGAACCAAAGAAACATCCACAGAAAGTGGATCCAGGTTATGAAAAAGAGACCAAACAGAAAACATCCTCCACTTATATAAAGTACGGTTTCCTGGCCACTTAAGCATGTACTTCAGGAAAAAGCTGTCTATATGGAATCAAAATCCTATCACTCACAGTGTCAGCTGAAGAGTAGACAGGTGGGGATGGATGAGAGATCCCTTGTCTTGTGTAAGTAGGTCCCCCTGTTAGGTAACTTGTGACTGCCCTTAGCTAAATGCACATGAGGGAACAAATGTTGTCTGCGCCAAAAGGGAGTCACCGGCAAGGTTTTGGGAACATCCTGTTTCATCTTGAATAGGACTTTTGGAATGAGAGGAAGGAAGGCATAAAGAAACAACCCCTACAAGGAAAGAGAAGGCATCTGCCTTCCAGACCAGAGGACATGGGGAACTGGCACAAAAAGAGAAGAAATTCTCTGTTCAGAGGGGAGGCAAATAGATCTACTTGAGGAGTACCCCACTGTTGAACAATGTTCAGAAACATATCCCTGTGAAGCATCCACTCGTGGGACTGTGATATGGATCTTCTCAGTCTGCTCTGACCTGAAGGAACATAAACTGCCTGAAATGGTACTTGATACTGGACAGCTAGCTCCCACACGAAGTGCTAACCTGCACAGGAGATGAGCTCATCCCCCCTTTGCTTGTTGCCATAACATATCATTGTGGTATTATCTGTCAGTACCCTGAGAGGCCTTGGAAAGCAGAGAGGATGAAATACCTAAGGGCCAACAGAAGAGCTCTCATCTCTGACACTGTGTAGTCTTTCCTTTGTTGAAGCGACCAGAGGCCCTACACTTTGAGAGATGAAGGAAGCCCCCCATCCCACATCTGAAGCATCTGTGAACAGCTCCTGAGTGGGCAGTGGAAGTTGACAAGGAAGCACTGGGTTGAGAGATTAGGTACAGCTGTGTACACTTAACATAAATGTAGATGTTGGGAGTGTATTCACTGTTGCAGTCCTGACCTGTGAGATTTCCTGCTGGCCCGACTACCATAGTAAAAATTTCTCTCCTTCTAAGGCTGGCGGACATCCTATCCTGACGTCAGTATGCCTGAGTAAAAAAAAAAAAAAAAAACAATGCCATAACATCAGTTATTTTCTTGGCCCCTAGAAGGTAGTAGCTCCCAGGGTGAACCCTAAGTAAGAGTCAAAAGGGAGAAAAAGGGCCCTGCAGGGAAGACACACAGAGGGTCCCTCTGGTTAGTGTACAAGATAGATACAGACTACTACTGTAGGCAAAGGGAGGAGGAGGGAGGGAAAGAAGACTGGAGCAGTGAATACACACTAATATCCACATTTATGATAAGTGTATAACACTGTACTATGTTCTTTGTGTCTCACTGTTGCAGTCCTGACTTGTGGGATGATTCCCAAAGCTGAGATGAGGGTGGAAGGAAGATCATGGGGAAGAGAGGGATGCCCTGCAGGATAGTAGTGGCAAATCCTGCTCTAGACCTGGAAAAGCCTGTTAAGTGGCAGTGCCTGATAAAGGTATGCACAGAAGACCTGGCAGCAGCTTCCAAAATGTCTTTGGTAGGTACTCCTTTCAGGAAGCAGCAGAGGTAGGAATGGCCCTAGTAGAGTGAGTCCTGGGTGGCTTTTTACCAGGCTGGCTGTAACAAAAGGACACACACTAAGTAATTCATTTGGAGATGGTCTGTTTGCAAAATGGTTTTCCATCAGAGCCAATGACAAAGGACACAGAGTTGGTCTGATTTTTCTGAAGGACTTACTTTTGTCAAGATAGCAGTAGAGCTGTGCACATCCAAGGAGTGAAGGATTATTTACAACTGGTTCTGAGGCTTAGGAAAGAAGGTGGGCAACCATATAGCTTGACTCAAGGATGTGTCCGTGATCACCATGGGCATAAAGGATGGGTTAAGTCCTGAGTAATACTCTGGGTAGAATGTGAGAAATAGTTCCTCTGCCATGACAGCTTGCAGCTCAGATATCCTCCTAGCTAAGGTGATTGACAGTAAAAGGGCAGTCTTCCAAGGTAAGAGGTTTAACTCAGCAGAAACTGAAGGTTCAAGGGGGGGGGGGGTGTAGTGTCAATTTTTCCAGAACATACCTCAGAGGTCCCATGAATGTGTGACTTGTTTCCTGGGAGGTCTGATGTGAATCACTCCCCTAAGGAACTATTTCATCAGCGGGTGGGAAAAGACAGAAGGAAGAAAGTAGAGTTGTGTACACTTACCATAAATGTAGATGTTAAGAGTATATTCACTGTTGCAGTCACCACACTTGGGTTATCTGCCTGCAGGTAGCCCTCAGTCGGCCTGAATACCACAGACTTAGTATTTCTGCATCGGCTGCTGTTGCTCCAGGTCTGATGTCAGGTTGTCAGGGGTATAAACACAGGCAGCAGACGCCATTACATCAGTTTTTCTTGCCCCAAATGTCAGGAGCCCCCGAATAGGGAGCTAAGCTACAGTGTAAAAATCTCCACCAGTAAAAAGTAAATACCAATACCCCTGCAAGGGGTGAGTATTATGCACAGAGAGGAGAGAGAAGTGGGCTGGAGGGAGGGAAACCAGGACTGCAACAGTGAATACACTCGAGCACCTACATTTACGGTAAGTGTACACAATTGTATTATGTTCTTCGTGTTTCACTGCTGCAGTCATCACATTTGGGTTGATTCCCAAAGCGGAGGAAAAGGGTGGAGGCAGTCAAAAAGACTGGGGGCTGGCTGGGATGCCTTGCAAGACTGTCGTGACAAAGCCTGCCCTAGATTTGGAGAAGATAGGCAGGTGGTAATGCTTGGTGAAGGTATGAACAGATGTCCATGTTGCAGCCTCCAGGATATCCCTGGCAGGAACTCCTCTGAAGAAAGCTGTAGAGGTTGCTCTGGTAGAGTGAGTTCTGACACCCTTAGGGGGAGGTTTCCCATGTTGCTTGTAGCAGAAATGGATGCAATGTGCTATCCATTTGGAAATGGTTTGTTTGGATATGGCTTTGCCCTCTGCTCCTGCAGCAAAGCTGACGAGCAACTGATCAGTCTTTCTGAATGATTTAGTCCTGTCTAGATAGAATCTGAGCTGTCTGTACACATCTAGAGTGCGCAGTATTCTTTCCCCCTTGTTTTGTGGGTTAGGGAAAAAGGTGGGCAAATGAATGGATTGGTTGAGAGCCACACTGGATACCACTTTTGGCATGAAGGATGGGTTAGTCCTGTGGGAGACCCTGTCAGCATGGAAAATGAAGGGCTCTACAGCCATTAGTGCTCATAGCTCGGATACTCTTCTTGCTGAAGTGATGGCCAGAAGCAAGGCTGTCTTCCATGAGAGAAACTAATTCTGCTGAAGCTGCTGGTTCAAAGGGGGGCAGGGTGAGATTCTCTAACACAAAGTTTAGGTCCCAAGCTGGGGTAGGTGCTCTTCTGGGTGGCCTCAAGTTGCTAGCCCCTCTGAAGAACTGTTTGATGAGAGGGTGTGAGAAAAGAGGTTGCCCAGTGCTAAAATGAGCAGAGATAGCAGAGGCATGAATTTTAATAGAGGAAAAGGACAGACCACTCTGTAGTAGGTCAGCTAGGTAATCCAGGATGAGAGGTAGGGAGGGCTGTGCCGTATTGGCTCCCTTAACCTGGATCCAGGTGCAGAATCTTTTCCATTTGTCAGCATAAGACTTTCTAGTGCTAGGGTGTCTGGCCTCAAGTATAACATCTGGAACCCGTTTACTGAGATTGGCAGCTTGTACAGTGGTCAGGGAATAAGCCAGGCTGCCAAATTGAGGGTCTCCAATTGGGGATGCATGAATTCTCCTTCCCTCTGCATCAGGAGTGTTGGGCTCTGAGGGAGATGCCATGGTGGCAGAGGGGGCAGGCTGCGCAACAGTGGGTACCAATGCTGGAGTGGCCAGTCTGGGGCTATCAGGACTGCTCTGGGTTTTTCCTCTTTTATCTTGATCAGTAGCCTGGTAATGAGAGGTAGTGGGGGAAATGCATAGACCAAGAGGTTGACCCACTGGAAAGATAGAGCATCCACTTTCCAGGCCCTGTAGTGAGGCTCCCTGGTGCAGAACTTGCTGAGCTAATGGTTGCAGTGGGAAGCAAAGAGGTCTACCTTCGGGGTTCCCCATTTCTGAGTTATAAGGGTGAAAGTTCTTTGGTTTAGTTACCAGTCGTGTGGGTCCAGAAGATTTCAGCTTAAGTTGTCTGCCAGAGAGTTTAGACAGCCTGGTAGGAACTGTGCTAACAGCTGTAGTTGCATGGCTGAGGCTGTGTGCCAAATGGTCATGGCGAGCCTGCATAGAGGGTAGGAGTGAGTCCCTCCCTGCTTGTTGACATACCACATCACTGTGGTGTTGTCTGTTTTGATCAGTAGAGCCCCTGGGGAGAGAAGGGGTCTGAATGCTGTCAATGCGTGCTGGATAGCTAAAGTACAGTTGTGTACACTTACCATAAATGTAGATGTTCAAGTGTATTCACTGTTGCAATCATTACAATGCTGGCAGGTTGCCCTCAGTTCGGCCTGATTAACAAAGTCTTGGGTCCTGCGTCGGTTGCTGTCCCTTCTTACATGACGTCAGGGGTATAAAACATGCAGCCGATGCCATTACATCAGTTTTTCTTGCCCCAGATGTCAGGTGCTCCCCAAATGGGGAGCAAAAAAAAAAAAATATATATATATAATTTAAAACACAAAACCTATACCTCCAAACAAAAGCAAATACACCAAAAAGGCTTTTAATGATAGTAAAAGAAAGGAGAGGTATAGTTAGAGAAAAAACGGGGCCAGGGGGCTGGAGGGAGGGTAACCAGGACTGCAACAGTGAATACACTCGAACATCTACATTTATGGTAAGTATACACATCTGTACTATGTTCTTCGTGTTTCACTTTTGCAGTCATTACATTTGGGTAGAATCCCAAAGCTATGGTTGGGAGGATGGATTTGTACAGCATTAGGAGCAGCTATAAGGCCCTGCAAGACAACAGTGGCAAAGCCATCTCTGGATTTAGAGAAGAGAGGTAAATGGTACTGTTTGGTGAACATATGATCGGAGCTGCAGGTAGCAGCTTTTAGAATGTCTCTGGTAGAAACCCCTCTGAGAAAGGCTGCAGAAGTAGATGCAGCCCTGGTGGAATGAGATCTGATCCCCTTGGGGATAGGTTTACCATGGTGCATATAGCAGAAACAAATACAATGGCTTATCCATTTGGAAATAGTCTGCTTTGAAATAGCCTTTCCCTCTGCCCCAGCAGCAAATGCCACCAATAGTTGTTCAGATTTTCTTAGAGATTTTGTCCTGTTTTAGTAGAATCTGAGTTGTCTGTGTACATCCAATGAATGCAGAATCCGCTCACCCTTGTTCTGTGGAATGGGGAAGAAAGTTGGCAGATGAATGGTCTGATTAAGAGTCAAACTGGATACCACCTTAGGCATAAAGAATGGATTGGTCCTGAGAGCCACCCTATCCGTATGAAAAATAATGAAAGGCTTCACTGCCATAAGAGCCTGTAATTCTGAAATCCTTCTAGCTGACGTGACTACTGAAAGGAAAGCTGTTTTCCAAGAGAGAAATTTTACGTCCGTGGTAGCAGCTGGCTCAAAGGAGGTAGAGTGAGTTTTTCCAAAACAAAATTGAGGAGCAATGCAGGTGTTGGTACTCTCCTGGGAGGTCTTACATTTTTGGCCCCTCTGAGATACTGTTTTAGCAGAGGATGAGAGAAGAGGGGTGGTTCTGTATTGTAATGATCTGAAATGGCAGAGGCATGGATTTCTATGGAAGAGAAAGATAGGCCCTTGTGAAGCATCTCAGTTAAGTATTGCAGAATCTGAGGAATATTGGGCATTGCTGTGCTTATTCTTTGTGATTGGTTCCAGGCACAGAATCTTTTCCATTTGTAAGCATACGATTATCTAGTACTAGGCCTAATAGCCTCCAAAATGACATCCATCGCAGGTTTGCTGAGAGATGCCAAGTATGAAATTAGTTGATTAGCCACGCTGCAAGATTCAAAGTTTGGAGCGGAGTGTGCAGAATTTGGTAGTTCTGCTGAGACAGTAGGTAAGGTGTCTGAGGCAGGTGCCATGGAGGAAGGTGTGAAATATTGTGCAGGAGTGGGTACCAGTGTTGGCGAGGCCAGTCTGGAGCAATCAGAATCATTTTTGGTTTGTCCTGTCTGACTTTCAGTAGGACTTTGGAGAGCAGAGGCAGAGGGGGAAAAGCATAGACATAGGTTTTTCCAGCTGAATGAGAGAGCATCCACTTTCCAAGCTTTTTTGTAATTAATTCTTGTGCAGAATTTGTCCAACTGATAGTTCTGGGGTGAGGCAAAAAGATCTATGTCTGGACTCCCCCATTTGCGTGTCAATGTTGAAAACCTGTGGTCCCAGTTTCCATTCGTGTGGGTCCATAAGATTTCTGCTTAGTCTGCCAGAGTATTTAGCTTTCCTGGCAGGAATTGAGCTTGTAGATTTATTTGATAAGTTAAGGCCGTGTTCCACAATGCCAAGGCTAGTCTGCAAAGGGGGTAGGGATGTGTACCCTCCTGCTTATTTATGTACTACATGACTGTGGTGTTCTGTCTTTATCAGTAGTTGTCCTGGATGAAGGTAGTCCTTGAAGGCTGTCAGAGCATTCTGTACAGCTAGCATCTCTTTCTGACTGATATGTAGGTGCATTTGATTTGGGCTCCATATACCCTGAATGCATTTCCCTAACAGATGCGCCCCCAAGCATAGTCTGATGCATCTGTAGTTAGGGTTTGGGCGGCAGGGGGTGGAGTGAATGGCAGTCCCTTGTTTTGGTGGCAGGCCTCTGGCCACCATAGGAACTCGAGTTGCAGGCAAGTTATAATAGAAATCATTGTTTCCAGGCTGTGACAATGTTGACTAAATAAACTTTTTAGGTACCACTGAAGTTTCCTCATATGCAGTCTTGCATATGGAATCAGAAGAATGCGGGAGGCCATAAACCCCAAGACCTGCAGAATTTGTCTTGCAGACAGCTGGGTTTTTGTGGCCACCTGTTTGAAGTAAGCCATCAATTGAATTTGCTTTTCTGGCATAAGGCAAGTCATCTGGGCAGTTGAATTCAAGCTTGCACCCAGGAATGTAATTTTTTTGAGACGGTATTAGCTGTGATTTCTTTTCGTTTAAGGTGTACCCTAAACAAATTAGAACCCTTTTTTACAAATGCCAGATGCTTTAGAAGAGTGTCCTTGTTTTCTGCCTGAATTAGACAATCGTCCAGGTATGGATAAATTTGAATATTTCTTTGCCTGCAAAATGCAATTACTGGTGCCAGGCACTTTGTGAAGACCCTGGGCGCAGTAGATAAGCCAAAGGGCAGTGCAGAGAACTGGTAATTCAAGTAGCCTGCTTTGAAGCGGAGGTATCTTCTGCAAGATTCCCTGACTGGGATATGCAGGTAAGCCTCTTTTAAGTCTAGAGTTACCAACCAGGCATCTTTGCCTAGCAGAGGTAGTAACTGTTGAAGAGTCAGCATCTTGAGTTTTGGAATGTCCAGAAATGTATTTAGAATGGATAAGTCCAAATTGGATGCCATGATTGGTCTTTTCTGGGTACCAGGAAAAGTCAAATAGATACCTTGTCCCCTTTCCTCTTCTGGTACTGGCTGAATAGCCCCCATATTCATGAGGGCAGAACTTGTTTCTGGGCCTCTGCCCACTGATTTGGAGGGAGATCTGGCCATCCGTTTGGGATTGGCAACATGTGGAAATGAAATCTGTATCCCTGGGATATTATACTTAAAAGCCATTTGTCCTGGGTAATCAGTTGCCAGTTTTGTGCATGAAGTGCCGCCCCCCCCCCCCCAAAGGGGCGGCCAAAAGGTAAATGCTTGGTGATTGTAGAGGAAAGTCATTGATACTGTTTACCATAGGGAGGTGCCTTGTTGCTTCCAGGTTTGGAGGTGGAGCCACCCCATTGTTTTGTTCTAAAAGTTCCTTGCGACTGAAACCTGGAGCCTTTGGAATGTCTGGATTTGACATGAGTGGCTCTCAAGGGAAAGTACAGTTTTGTACCTACCATAAATGTAGATGTTCAAGTGCTAATACAGCTGCAGTAATCACAGATGGGTTTTCAGCCGTCAGGCGGTCCCTCGGTCTGCCGAATTCCAAAGTCTTGGTCCGGCGTTGGTTGTCGTCGCTTACTCTTCTGACGTCAGTAAGGCCAGAGTATATAAGACACAGCCGACGCCATGTTCTTCAGTCTTTCTTGCCCCAGATGTCAGGTGCCCCCAAAAGGAAGGCAATACATAAATAAGGCTTATCTACATATGCAGGCAATGCAATGTAATGCAAAATCAGTGTAAGCAAGCAAATAAAACATAGCAGGATAACCCAGTCAGGTGGTATGAAGAGGTTGTTAGGCCCCATGCCTTTACCAAGTGGGGAAGGAGGGAGGAAACCTGTACTGCAGCTGTATTAGCACTCGAACATCTACATTTATGGTAGGTACAAAACTGTACTATGTTCATCGTGCATACAGCTGCAGTAATCACAGATGGGTAGAGTCCCAAAGCTATGCATAGGGTGGTAGGTACTATGAGGAACTGGGTTGAGCCAGAATGCCCTGCAAAACAGCAGTGGCAAAGCCTGCTCTTGTTCTGGAATATAAGGGTAGGTGGTAGTGTTTTGTGAAGGTATGTACAGAACTCCAAGTGGCTGCCTCCAAAATATCCTTAGTAGGAACACCTCTGAGGAAGGCTGTAGAGGTGGCTGTGGCCCTGGTGGAGTGAGATCTGATACCAGTAGGGACAGATTTCCCATGATAGGAATAACAAAACCGTATGCAGTGGCCAATCCACTTGGAAATGGTCTGTTTGGTAACTGGTTTCCCTTGAGCCCCTACGGCATAGGACACAAAAAGTTGTTCTGATTTCCTGAAGGATTTTGTTCTGTCCAAATAATAACGTAGCTGCCTATGGATGTCTAAAGTGTGAAGCAGCCTCTCCCCTTTGTTTTGAGGGTTAGGATAAAAGGTAGGTAGGTGTATGGCTTGATTTAAGGCTACCCTGGATACCACTTTTGGCATAAAAGATGGGTTGGTACGAAGGAAACCCTGTCCTGATGGAAGATGAGGAAGGGCTGCACCGCCATGAGGGCCTGTAGTTCAGAAACCCTACGAGCTGAAGTGATGGCCAGAAGGAAAGCTGTTTTCCAGGACAAATGTTGCAGATCTGTTGAGGCAGCAGGTTCAAAGGGAGGCAATGTTCATTTTTCTAGTATGTAATTAAGGTCCCAGGCTGGTATTGGTTGCTTCCTTGGAGGTCTTATATTCTTAGCCCCTCTGAGGAACTGCCGTAAGAGTGGGTGAGAGAATAAAGGAGGATCTGTGTTGAATTCTGCAGAAATGGCTGAGGCATGTATTTTTATGGAAAAAAATGAAAGTCCACTGTTCAGCAGTTTAGCTAGGTACTGTAAAACCTGAGGCAAGTTCAATTTTCTAGGGTCCTGGCCTCTTTTCTCATTCCAACAGCAAAACCGCTTCCATTTTGCGGAGTAAGCTTTTCTAGTAGATGGTCTTCTGGCCTCCAAAATGACATCCTGCACCTCCTTGGAGAGTAGGGACTGTTGTGGTGTCAAAGAATTTTCCATGCAGCGAGGTTGAGTGTTTTCAGCTGACTGTAAAGAGTTTTGTAGCTGTTCTGAGTCAGTAGGAGAGGCATTAGAGGCAGGGACCAGGGAGGAGTATGTGTTAGGCTCCTCAGGAGTGGATACCAGTGTTGCCTTGGCCAATCTGGAGCAATCAGTATCATCCTCGGTTTGTCTGTTCTTGCTTTCAAAAGCACCTTGGGCAAAAGGGGCAGAGGTGGGAATGCATAAACTGTCCATGTTGTCCAACTGAATGAAAGGGCGTCCACTTTCCAGGCCTTTGGATGAAAGGTCCTTGAACAAAACTTTTTCAGTTGATGGTTCCTGTGGGAGGCAAAAAGATCTATGTCTGGCCTCCCCCACGCTTGGATTATCTCTGTAAACACCTGAGGATGTAGCTTCCATTCATGTGGATCTGTCATATTTCTGCTTAGAGTGTCTGCCAGTGTGTTTTCCAGTCCTGGCAAGTACTGTGTTTGAAGTTCGATTTGCCTTTCCAGAGCCAAGTTCCAAAGAGTCATGGCTAGTCTGCACAAGGGGTATGAATGTGTTCCTCCTTGTTTGTTTATGTACCACATTACTGTGGTGTTGTCTGTTCTTATCAGTAATTGTCCTGGATGCAGGAAGTCCTTGAAAGCTGTAATTGCATTTATTACTGCTAGCATTTCTTTTTGATTGATGTGAAGGTGCTTTTCCTTTTGGGACCATCTGCCTTGAATGCACCTGTCCTTCATGTGCGCCCCCCAGGCGTAATCTGAGGCGTCTGTGGTTATGACTTGTTTTACTTGAGGCTTGCAGAATGGAAGGCCTGTGTTTACTTGACATGCTTGGGCCCACCATAGAAATTCCTTTTGCAAACATGGAATTATTGGTATAATTGCTTCCAAACTGTGACTGTGTTGAGACCATAGATTTTTTAGGTACCATTGAAGTTTCCTCATATGCAGCTTTGCACATGGGATTAGAAGAATGCAAGATGCCATGAATCCCAGAGCCTGCAGGGTTTCCCTTGCAGTAAGCCTGGTACTTTTTGCTAGTGTTTTGAAGTACTGAGATAGTTGCCCTTGTTTTTCTGGCGTAAGATATGCCATCTGGGTGTTTGTGTCCAAGTTGGCACCCAGGAAGGTTATTTTCTGAGATGGTGTTAGTCTTGATTTCTCCTTGTTGATGGTATATCCCAGAGAAAGCAGTAACCGTGTCACATATGCCAGATGTTCCAGTAGTATGCGTTTGCTGTCCGCTTGGATCAGGCAGTCGTCCAGATAAGGGTAAATTTGTATCCCTTGAAGTCTGCAGTAGGCAACCACTGATGCCAGGCACTTTGTGAATACTCTGGGCAGTAGATAAGCCAAAGGGCAATGCAGAGAATTGATAGTGGATTGAACCTGCAAGAAATCTGAGGTATCTTCTGCAGCTTTGTCTGACTGGGACATGCAGGTATGCCTCCTTGAGGTCCAATGTTACCAGCCAAAACTCCTTGCCCAGCATGGGAAGAAGTTGCTGTAATGTGAGCATCTTGAATTTTGTACAGTAGGAATGTGTTTAGGATGGATAAGTCCAAAATGGGTCTCCAGTCGGTTCCTTTTCTTGGTACCAGAAAAAGTCTTGAATAAAAACCTTGACCTTGTTGGTGTGTAGGTACCTTTTGTATAGCTCTCATGTTTAGGAGCTTTGAAATTTGCAGTTGTGCCTCTGCCCTTTGATTTTGTGGCAGGTTTGGCATGCCTCTCATTTTTGGAAGAGTGTGAAATTGAAATTTGTAGCCTCTGTTTATAATGTCCAGTATCCATTTGTCCGTTGTGACAATATGCCAATTGCTTGCAAATAATGCTAGTTTCCCTCCCAAAGGTGCTGTCAGCTGAGACTTGCTTGGCATGGAAATGAGGGAGTCATTGGGTTTGCTTCCTGTATTGTTGTGCACTGTCTTCACCACCTTTTGGTGCTGGAGATTGCCATTGTCTGTCTCTATATGATCCTTGTGATTGCCCTCTGCCCCTTGTGAGTCTGTATCTACCTCTTTGGGGCTTGTCAGTGGCTGGAAAGGACCAGTTTTTTGAAGGCCAATTTCTGCTAAAACGTGGTGGTTGGACCTGTAAGAAAGCCTTGACAGTTTGCATAGATTTGGCTTTTTCTTCCATTTTCCGTAGTATGTCCTCAGCATTAGTACCAAATAGTACATCTTTTTGTAGAGGAACATCAAGAAGTTTAGCTTTCACATGATCAGGTAAATTTTGTTCCCTAAGCCAGGCATGTCTGCGAATGACTGATCCTGTGGCAGCCGCTCTACTGGAAGCCTCTAGGGCATCATAACCACATTGTAAGGTGTGTTTACCCACTTACTCCGCACTATGCATCATATCCTGTAACTCTTTTAAATCTGGTTTTTCAGGTTGAGACATTTTGTTCCTTAATTGTGATAACAGGTACTGTTGATATTTAATCATATGAAACTGACAGTTTAAGGCCCTCATGGCTAGGGTGGCCGAGGTATATACCTTTTTACCCCACCTTTCTAGAGATCTGGATTCCCTTTCTGCAGGGAGTGGATTCTTGGCAGTGGAGGCCTTTAATCCCTTGGGGCCTTGTGAAATGGTTTCAGGGTCAGCATTATGGCCTTTGTAGAAATTGGTGAGAGCTGGGTACTCTGTAATACCTATCAGGTTTTACTGGTGCAGGAGGCAGAGAATCAGGGTTAAGGCAAGCCTCGAATAGACATCATCCAGTACATCCAAAACAGGGGGTATAGCCAGAGGTCTGTGCTGAGGTAACCAAAGAAATTCCCTAAGTCTTTTCTTGGAATCTGAAAAGTCTTGGCCTTCCCAATGGAAGTGTTCCCTCAAAGTGTGCAAGGTTTCCCCAAAGAAAAATCCTCAGGAGGGGATACAGAAGGAATGGACTGTTCTGCATCCGAATCCTCAAAAGGGAGTAAGAGTGTTCCTCTGCATCAGAATGTTCTGATAAAATGGATCCCTGATCAGAAGAGGAGATTCTTCCTCCACTCTGGGTCTCTTGTCAGGAGGGGCTGAGAACCTCTGATAAGAGTAATTAAATCCTCAGCCATTTTAAGCATCTGTTTCTTAGGCATGGGTCCAGGAGATGGGCCCTGTGCAACAGGCCTCGTGGGATGCCTGGCTGCTTTGGATTTAGTAAAAGCCTTTATTGAAAAAGAAGATGAGGGCCTAAATACACCATGGGTGGAGGTGGACCTGTCCACATTAGTAGGCTCGACATTAGCA
Organism: Protopterus annectens; assembly: GCF_019279795.1. Classification (NCBI taxonomy): domain Eukaryota; kingdom Metazoa; phylum Chordata; order Ceratodontiformes; family Protopteridae; genus Protopterus; species Protopterus annectens. The sequence continues at coordinate 1,743,624,622 of NC_056726.1, read as the reverse complement.
GGGGCTTCGGTTGTAGTCTGGGAAAGGACCGAGGACCCAGCGGTCTCGGGTACAGAGAACACCGCCAAAGGAGTGTCGTCGGTAGTCAGGGACTGCAAAGGCGTCTCGCTGAGAACCGGACCACGTGTAGCCTGTTTTGGCGGGGACCGCGGGTCTCGCGTGTCGGTCCTTTTCCTTGCGTTTTTTGGACAAAACGGTAGTCGGAGAGTCCGACGACATCTTATAATCAAAAGCTTTACCAAAGTAGTGTTGGGCGAACTCCGCCCGACGCTTGATAGTGCGTTTATTGAAGGTAGCGCAAAAGCGACAGCCCGAGACGTTGTGGTCTGGGCCCAAACAAGGTATGCAACAGGAATGGAAATCCTTATGCGGTATTTGCTTCCCACAAGAAATACAATTATTAACTTTTTCTGACATCGGTCTAAGGCAAGAAAAGTTTCCCCAACGGGGTACTTAGCTTTAAAGAAGACTTTGGTTCCAATTTTTTCGTAATTCAGGAGCTGGCCGACCGGCACTTGCGAACTGCTTCTGCTTCGGGCACCGCGCGGCAAAAAAGACTGGAGAACATGGCGTCGGCTGTGTCTTATATACTTTGGCCTTACTGACGTCAGAAGAGTAAGCGACGACAACCGACGCCGGACCAAGACTTTGGAATTCGGCCGACCGAGGGACCGCCTGACGGCTGAAAACCCATCTGTAATTACTGCAGCTGTATGCATGATGAACATCTGGAAAGGACCAATTCTTAGTAGGCCAGTGCCTACTAAATCTGGGTGGCTGCACTTGTAAGAAATCTTTCACAGTTTGCATAGATTTAGCTTTATCTTCCATCTTTTTTAAAACTTCTTCAGCCTTATTACCAAAGAGACTGTCCTGTTGTAAAGGAGCATCCAACAATTTTGCTTTAACAAGGTCAGGCAGATTTTGCTCTTTGAGCCAAGCATGCCTTATCACAGATCCAGTTACAGCAGCCCTGCAAGAGGCCTCCAAAGAATCAAAACCACATGTTTTCCAACTTGTTCAGCTGAACGTAATAAATCCTGCAACTCTATTTTCCACACAAAGATCAACATAATTTTCTGTTTAATTAGACCCATGAATCTCTGTCAGAAGGGGTAGGGATTTTAGCAGTAGAGGCCTTACCGCCCTTGGGACCCTGAGAAATGGTTTCAGGATCAGCAGTAGGGTTTTTGAAAAGGAATTTGTGGGAGTTAGGAACCCTGTAGTACCTGTCTGGCTTACTAGGAACTGGTGGCAGAGAATTAGGGGTCATACTGGATTCTGAAAAATCATCAACAATGTCTAGAACAGGAGGTATAGCCAAAGGCCTACGCTGAGGAAGAAGAAGAAAATCCCTAAGTCTCTTTTTAGATTCAGAGAAATTCTGACCTTCCCAGTGGAAGTGTTCCCTTAAGGTATGTAAAGTTTCCCCAAAAGAGAAATCCTCCGGGGGAGAAGCAGAAGGGATGGAATCTTCTGCATCAGAGTCCTCATAAGTAGGTATAGATAAATCCTGTTCAGAAGAGGAATCAGAAGAAATAGAAACCTGATCTGAAGATTCATAGTCAGTGCCTTGCCTAAGCCTCTTAGCAGGAGGGGGATGGCTACCCCTGATCAAGGTAATTACATCTTCAGCCATTTTGATCATTTGCTTTTTAGGCATTGGGGCCTGTACACGTGGCCCAAGCGTCGTTTTTTTACACACAGTAGATTTTGGCCTTAGTTTTGAAGATGGTGTTGGTTTAATATACAAATCTTTAGGCCTGTAAACCGGCTTCTGAGGGTGTTTTCAGGCCTAAAGATGCTTTAAGTTCAATACTTAAAGCATCTCGCGGCATACCGGACTCCGAATGGGTCTCAGTAGAGGCCTGCGAATCAAAAGTAGCGGGTATCAGGGGCTGTGAAAGCACCTCACTGAGTACCGGCGAACCAGCGACTGGCTTAGGAGAAGCGTCGTCGGTTTTGGACCTCGACGGTCTGTCTCTGTCTTTTTCTTTGCGTTTTTTAGGTATTCCGGTAGTCGGATTGCTAACTGACGACATTTCTGGATAGTTAAATCTTGAGCCAAAATATTTAGAAGCAAAAATATACCAATGTTTAATTGTGCGTTGATTAAATTTAGCACAAAACCAACAGCAAGGCACATTGTGGTCTGGGCCTACGCAAGGAGTACAGTACAAATGAAAATCCTTATGAGGTATTTGCTTCCCACAAGTAATGCAATTATCAACTTTTACTGACATTGGTAAGGAGCAAGAAAAAGTTTCCCCAATGGGGTACTTAGCTTTTAGTTGAAGACTTCGGTTCTAAAACTCAAAAATGAAAATTTAAGGAGTCGGCCGACCGGCACTTGCGAACTGCTTCTGCTTCGGGCACCGCGCGGCAAGAAAGACTGATGTAATGGTGTCGGCTGCATGTTTTATACCCCTGATGACCTGAAGTCATGGAAGAAGGGACAGCAACTGACGCAGGACCCAAGACTTTGTTAATCAGGCCGACTGAGGGCAACCTGCCAGCAGATTACCCAAAATGTAATGACTGCAACAGTGAAACACAAAGATCATCATCTCTTTTTGGTTGATGTGCAGATGTATTTGATGTGGGATCCACTGGCCCTGTATGCACCTGCCATTCAGGTGTGCACCCCAGGCATAGTCTGATGCGTCTGTGGTGAGGGTCTGGGTGGCATGGGGTGGTGAGAAGGGTAGTCCCTTGTTGTGTTGGCATGCTGCTGCCCACCAAAGGAAATCATTCCTTAGACAAGGTATCATTGGTTTAAGTGTTTCCAGGTCTTGAGAGTGTTGACACCAAAGGCTTTTTAGGTACCATGGAAGTTTCATCATATGCAGTCTGGCATATGGAATGAGTAGAACGCAAGATGCATGAACCCCAGAGCTTGCAGGATTTTCCTAGTGGATAAGGGATCTGGTGGCTAGTTGAGACAAATAGGCTGCCAGGTAAGTTTGTTTTTCTGGTGTAAGGAATGCCATATATGATGCTGTGTATAGGCTTGCTCCCAGGAATATAATTTTTTGGCTGGGTACTAGTTTGTATTTCTTTTCGTTGATCATGTACCCTAGGGAGGTCAGTAGGTCCTTCACAAAGGCCAGGTACTTGAGCAGTTTTTCCTGACTGTCTGCCTGAATTAGGCAGTCTAAGTATGGGTAAATTTGAGTATTTCTTTGCTTGCAAAAAGCAATGGTGGGAGCCAGCCATTTTGTGAAAACTCTGGGAGCAGTAGATAAGCCAAAGGGAAGCGCAGAGAACTGAAAGTGCAGAGATCCTGCCCTGAAACATAGATATTTCCTGCATGATTCCCTGATTGGGATGTGTAGGTAGGCCTCTTTTAGGTCTAGGGTGGCTAGCCAGGCTTCCTTAGAGAGCATAGGTAGTAGTTGAAGGGTGAGTATTTTGAATTTTGGTATCACAAGGAAGGTGTTTAGAATGGATAAAACAAAGATGTGGCACCAGGTGCCCTCTTTTCTGGGTACCAGTAAGAGCCTGGAGTAGAAACCTTGGCCTATCTGTTCTGCAGGAATGTGCTCTATTGCAGTCATGGACTGCAGGGAAAGGACTTGCTTTTTGGCCTCTGCCCACTGGTTTGGAGGTAGATCTAGGAACCCGTTTGGGGTTGGTAGTGTGTGGAAAGAAAATTTGTAGCCCTGGGACACTATGTTGAGGACCCGGCAGTCGTTAGTAATGGTGGCCCAGGTGCTTGCATGGAAAGAGCGTTTTACTCCCAGAGGCAAGTGCAGGTGGCAGAGGGAGGGGGTGGGGGTGGAGAGTCATTGTGAGTTCTTACCATGAGGGGGTGGCTTTGCACTCCCTGGTTTAGAAGTGGAGGTACTCCATTGCTTTGATCTCTGCATTCCCTGTGGCTGTCTGGGGGGGGGGTCCTGCTTCCCTGGGGTCTGGGTTGAACTTACCTGGAGGGGACAGGAAAGGACCAGTGTTTGGAGGGGCAATGCCTACTGACCCTGGGTAGCTGGACTTGCTGGAAATCCTTAACTGTCTGCATAGATTTAGCTTTTTCTTCCATCTTCTTTTAAGACCACTTCTGCCTTGGTGCCAAATAAGTTATCTTTGTGCAGGGGTGCATCCAATAGTTTAGATATGACATGGTCTGGCAAGGGTTGTTCCTTAAGCCAAGCATGCCTTCTAAGGACAGAACTGGTGACTGCTGCCCTGCAAGATGCTTCTAGGGCATCAAAACCACAGTGTAAGTTGTACTTAGTTACTCGACTTGCAGAATGCATTAAGTCTTGCAACTCTATTTTCTGCACAAGCAGGAAAAGTTGATATTTTTTGTTTGAGGAGTTCCATGGTATACTGCTGGAATTTTAGCATATGGAATTGACAATTTAGTGCTCTAATAGCAAGAGAAGCAGAGCTGCATACTTTTTTACCCCATCTGTCTAATGCTTGGGAATCCCTAATCTGAGGGGGTGGGATTCTTAGCAGAAGTTGCTTTAATTCCTTTAGGACCTTGGGAGATAACCTCAGGGTAAGCAGTAGGATTTTTGAAAAGGAATTTGTGAGAGTCAGGGACTCTAATACCTGTCAGGTTTCCTGGGATCGGGAGGGAGAGTGTCAGGAGTTAAACTAGATTCCATGAAAACATCATCCACAACATCCAGGACAGGAGGAATGGCCAGGGGTCTGTGCTGTGGAAAATCTAAAAATTCCCAGAGTCTCTTTTTAGACTGAGGGTAGTCCTGACATTCCCATTGTAAATGCTCCCTTAAAGTATGAAGGGTTTTCCCAAATGAAAAATCTTTGAGTGGAGAGGCTGAAAGAATGGATTCCTCTGCATCAGAATCCTCATAAGCAGAGAGAGGTTGCATGTCTTCATATTCAGGGGCATCAGAGTAATCGGACTCCTGTTCAGATAAGACTACTGGGGACAAATCTCTTTCTTTTGGAAGGGGTAGCTTGGCTTCCCCTAATCAACATTATAAGGTCTTCCGCCATTTTAAGCATTGGAGACTGAAGCAAGGAAGTAGGTGCCCGAGATGGGGCCGGTTTCTTGGGTGTGGTTTGTACCCTGGGCCTTACAAACTCGGTAGTTTTCGAAAGAACAGAAGACGGGAAAGAAGTAGTCAGTTTGTGTAGATAATCGGTAGTGCGAAGTACTTCCTCGGAAGCCGGTGCCTGCTCAGGGGCTCTGGACCCATCCAAGGTAGAGACAACTGCAGGATCCTTAGTCAAAAAAGAGTTTTGAGGCATACTGAACTCCGAAAGGGCCTTGGTAACGGCCTGCGAATCCACAGAAGTGGGCATCAGGGGCTGTGAAAGCACCCCACTGAGGACCAGAGAACTGATGACTAGCTTAACAGAAGCGTCGTCGGTAGGTTTGGACCTGTGCAGTCTGTCCTTATCCTTAAGTTTTTTTGGAAGATCTGATGTGGGATGGCTTACCAAAGCCATACTGGAAATAGAGGACTGAGCGTGAAAATATCTAGCTACAATAAGGGCCCGACATATAGTTCTGGCGTTGAACAAAACACAAAAGCGACAGCGGGGGACATCATGGCCTAAGCAAGTGACGCAGTACGAATGAAAGTCTTGGTGTGGTATTTGCTTTCCACAGGCGAGACAATTGTTAACTTTTTCCGACATCAGTTAGAGCAAGAAAAAATTATCCCTAATGGGGTACTTAGCTTTAGAAGACCTCAACTTCAATTCAGAAAAATGAAACTCCGAGGCCGACCGGCACTCGTGTGAACTGCTTTTGCTTCGGGCTCCTCAGCAAGAAAGACTGATGTAATGGCGTCAGCTGCCTTATTTTATACTACTGATGATCTGACGTCAGTCCTGATGCAACAGCAACTGATGCAGAAATACTAAGCCTCTGGTATGCGGGCCGACTGAGGGCTACCCTGGCAAGGATAAGTCAAATGTGATGACTGCAACAGTGAAACATGAAGAACATCCCACTTGTATGAAGTTTTGTAACGAAGGACCAAATTTCTTTTAACAGGTATAACAAGAGTCACTGCTGCTCTCTGCCAGGGCCTTGTGGCCTAGAACCTCCCTACCTGGGGGTTCCTGAGGACAACTACCTGGGCCTTTGTGACTGATGCTACCCTTGAGACCTTTCCCTCCATGGTTTCCTTTGGCTGCTTTTTGACTGAGAGGGAAAGGACCAGTGTTTAGTTGCGAAATTCCTACTAAACGTAAGAGGCTGAACTTGGTGAAAGTCCTTGACATTTTGCATAGAGTTTGCTTCATCTTCCATCTGTTTGAGCACTGACTCAGCTTTTGGTCCAAAGAGGAAGTCCTTATTCAGGGATGCATCTAGAAGTTTGGATTTGACATGGTCTGGTAGGATTTGATCCCCAAGTCAAGCATGCCTTCTAACAACAGAATCAGATACAGCAAGCTTGGCTAGAGGCCTCCATAGCATCATAGCAGCTGTGAATGAGTGTCTAGCTACCTGGGAGCTGGAATGGCAAAAGTCCAGCAATTCCTTGGAAATGTTCCTGCCCTCCAGAGGGATTATCTTTTGCTTCATTTTATCTAAAATACTTTCCTGGTATTTTATTATTACAAGCTGGTAGTTAAGAGTCCTCATGGCTAGGGTAGCAGAAGAGAAGACTTTTTTTTAATCAAACTTATCAAGGGCATTTTCTTTGTCAACAGGTAAAGGGTTTTTTGAAGAGCTGGCTTTTGCTCCCTTGGGACTTGGACTGAAACTCTGGATCAGCAAAGGGTTTTTTTGCAGAAGTATCTATGATAGTCAAATCACCCTGTACAACCAGTCTGTTTTTTGAGAGGTTAGAGGTAGAGAATCTTGACTCTAGGAAGGGTATATAAAAACATCTACCACCTCAAATACAGGAGGAACAGCCAAAGGGGTGTATTCCGGAGGTCAAGGAGCTCCCTAACCATCTTTGTAGATTGTGGATAATCCTGTACCTCCCACTGGAAATGTTCCCTCATGGTATGGAATATTTCCTCTAAAGTGATGTCTTCTGGAGGTGAAGCTGAAGGTAGATTCTCTTCAGAATCATGAATCTTAAAAAGAAGGAAGGTTCCCTCCCCAAAGACAAGACTCCTCCTGGTCAGAATCTTAATCTGAATCAGGAAGTTCAAAAAAAACTCAGGGGTAGGACCTCTCTTCCTTTTCCATGGGGAAGACTCCAAATGGGGATTGCCTAGCTCTTACTAAGATGAGGTCTTCTGCTAACCTGACCAGGTCTTGCTGATATCCTAGTGTATGGCAGCCAGTAAGCCTAGGTAAAAGACCTGCAATAGAACTCTTCTTAGAGGTAGCTTTGGCCTTGGGACATCCACAGTCTTGACGCCAGTCTCTCTGTGAGGAAGAACCGATACAGGATGGGGTCTCAAAGGAACATCACCAATAAAAGATTGCTTGTCAGAAGTAGAGGTCTGCTAAGCAACTCCAGACCTGACCGATGAACTGAAAGCCGAAGCCTGAGTAGAAGTAGATGGCATTTTGGACTCTATACAGGTCTCAACAGAGGCCTGCACCGCCACCTTGGTTGCAGAAGAGGGCTGCAAAAGTGCCTTGCCTTCCTCAGCATTAACGACCCTTGAGAGACTGGCAAGAATTGTTGTCATCCGAGGCTTTAAGCTTGGGTCTTTTTTTCCATGTCCTTCCTATGCTTAGGGAGCTCAACCTTGGCACGACTGGCAGGTGCCTTTGGACAATGCAAGGTAGATGAGAGACTAAGATGCCTAGCCAAGCTTTCATCCCTATGCCTGACACTCCTAGAATTTAAATGGCAATAAAAATGGCAATTAGGGACATAGTGATCTAGGCCAAGGCAGGTGAGACAACACATGAAAGTCTCAGTGTGGGGACTTGCTAACCACAGAGGTGACAATTGGTAACATTATCTGACACAAGTTGAAGCAAGAAAGACAGCTCACCAACAGGGTACTTCTCTTTAGATCATCTCTGGTGTGGACCAATCGACACGCTGAAACACTGCTTTGGGCTCAGACAGCAAGAAAAGACTGATGTCATGGTGTCGGCTGGCTCCCTTTATACCCAAAGTATATTGACGTCAGGCTAGAACATCCACCAGCCTTAGAAGGAGGGATATTTTTACTCTGGTAGTCAGGCAAGCCAAGGGTCTCCACAGCAGGAAATCTCAAGTCAGGACTGCAACAGTGAAACATGAACATCTGTCAAATCCACCACTAAATTTCCTGCTTGAGACATGGAAGAAAAGGAAGTATGAAATCTAGATGGCAAGAGTTTTGAAACCAAACTGATTTTATAAATCACTGAAGCTTTCTCATGTGGAGTGTGGCTGGAGGGAGAATAGGAAAGGTGAGAAGCCATGAAACCCAGGGCTCTTATTTCCCTGGCTGCAATTGAGGCCAGAGGAAGAAGAGTTTGAAAGAAAGCAAGAAGAGTTAAGGCCTTGGGAGGCAAAGATGCCATCATTGGAACAGTCTAGATCCTGCATCCCAGAAACACATGATCCTGTGAAGGAGTCAGAAAAGACTTTTGGAAATTTATAGTGAACCCCAAGTTTTGCAGGAGGGAAGTGGTAAAATGAAGATGCTTCAGAAGAATCTCTGGAGAGGATGCCTGAAAAAGTAGGTTGTCCAAGTAGGGAAAGACTTGTAACCCCTTTAGCCTGCAAAAAGCAATCACACAAGCAAGGCATCTGGTTAATACCCTTGGGGTAGCAGAGAGGCCAAAGGGCAAAGCAGACAACTGAAAATGCCAGAAAGCAACACAGCAACGTAAAACTTTGATGAAAAAGGGATGAATAGGGATATGAAGGTAAGCATCCTTGAGGTCCAGAGAAACTAGAAAAGACTGAGAAAGCATCAGAGGAAACATGGTCTAAAGGGACGTCTGAAAGGAAGGGACCTTCACAAAGGTGTTTAAATGGGAGAGATTCAGAATGGGTCTCCAAGTGCTCTCTTTCCTGGGGATAAAAAAAACATTCTGGAATAAAATCCCTTACCCCTTTGAGAAACTGGAAGTTCCTCAAGTCAACAGACCCTGAAGCACCCTGGAAAAAAGTCTAGTTGTTCCTGAGGAGGTTGAGGATTGCCCATGAAAAGTAGGGAGAGATTTCCACACCATATAATACCCTTAGCAAATGATGGAAAGAACCCAAGAATCTTGAGCAATCTTTACCCAAACAGGAAGAGACAGTGAAAGATGAACAGAAAGGGATGTGGCTAAGTACAGGATAGAAAGTACCTGTTTTTTTCAGGAAAAGGGGATTTCTGAGTAGTAGTCTGGGTAGCCTTAGCAGGAGGAGCCAGTTTTCCAACCATTTTTACCTTTGGGAATGGGGAGACCGACTACAAACAATAGCTGGCTTATTAGGGTAATTCCTTCAGAACTGAAGCACAGGAGAAACAAAAATATGTTTCAGCTCTTGTAAGGCCTTATCCTTTTCCTGTATGGACTTAAGTCAGCAGTAGCAGTAGTACCACCAAACAAATGCTTGTTGTCCAACAGAACATCCAAA